>NC_069500.1:117909208-117984208 GCF_027579735.1 Bombina bombina
ATGCTAATGCCCTGTGGCTGAGCATACACCCATACCTCAGCATGCTAATGCCCTGTGGCTGAGCATACACCCATACCTCAGCATGCTAATGCCCTGTGGCTGAGCATACACCCATACCTCAGCATGCTAATGCCCTGTGGCTGAGCATACACCCATACCTCAGCATGCTAATGCCCTGTGGCTGAGCATACACCCATACCTCAGCATGCTAATGCCCTGTGGCTATACATACACACATACCTCAGCATGCTAATGCACTGTGGCTATACATACACATACCTCAGCATGCTAATGCACTGTGGCTTTTTTTTTTTTTTTTTTTTAAATCTCTTTATTATTTGCCGAATCATTCAATGTAACAAAAAACAATGATTAATAATACAACAGTGAAAAGGATATACAGTACAATATACAAAGAATCTTGTCGCATTGTCATTTACATAATTTTTCAATCTTAAACAAATTAAAAGATACTCGACACCTGAGTCTACAAAAACATATAACAATCATCTGTCTGCATTTTTTTTTTCTCTAGCTTACATAAAAAAGAAAAAGGAAAAAAGACAAGACGAAAAAAAAAAAAAAAAAAGGGGGGGGAGTAATGAATTATAATAAAGTATTTTCTTGAGTTGATCTTATTACTCTCTACATTTATACCTCGGTTGGATTTCTAATCCAGGTATATGGAAACAATTCTAATACGACCATCTCAATGAAACTAAGAGAGGAAAGGAAGGGTGCTAATATCTGTTTTTGAATAGTTAGAGGATATGTCTTAATGATGGAGTACCAAGCATATAAGAATTTCTTAATTCTTTTTTCAGACAAAGACTGAAGATGGTAAGATTCAAAGAGAATTTGTTCCTGTAGCATTTGGGTAACTGTAGAGAGCGAGGGCGCTCTTCTGGCTTTCCAGCTTTTTAGTATACAAAGTCTTACAATTAATATTGTAATATTTAAGGGGTATGTCCAACAACACACTTGACTATTAGAGGTATTAAATAATAAGACAATATCCCGGAATGTGAGGGAGATAGAAGAGTTGTGAACTTTATTAAACCAGTATGTGATTTTTTGCCATAACTGTCTTATCTTGGGGCAAGCCCAAAACATATGAAACAGATCAGCATCTTGGTAGTGACATCTTGGACACTCAGCGGATCCATCCCGATAGTACTTGGCAATTTTCGCTGGATATTGGTAAAAATCATTTATGAATTTCATATGTGATTCATTCCAATTTGAAGGTATTAAGCACTTATCTAAGTTATTAAAAGCTCAGGCAAATTTTATCC
This sequence comes from Bombina bombina, assembly GCF_027579735.1. Classification (NCBI taxonomy): domain Eukaryota; kingdom Metazoa; phylum Chordata; class Amphibia; order Anura; family Bombinatoridae; genus Bombina; species Bombina bombina. The sequence continues at coordinate 117,910,504 of NC_069500.1, forward strand.
TGATCTATATCTGGGATTAACGGTAACCAAAAGTTACAGATCTTATCCATTATGACTTGAGATTGTTTTGATAACATTATGTCGTATATCAGAGAAATTGATGTAATGCCGGCAGTAAATCTTTGTAAGAGAGTCCTGACCTCAGACCATGCAATGGACAAAGGTAACCTCCATTTTTGAGCAGAGATAAAGTGTCTGATTTGAAAAAATGCAAATAAATCGGATCTGGGCAAATTAAATGCGGCAAACAAGGTTTCCCCTTGAAGTACTAACTCGTCTGAGCCAAATAATTGGCAAACCCGATTTAATCCTTTTTCTGCCCATAGCTTAAAAACCTTCTGATTAATTCCTGGTAGAAAGAGAGGGTTACCCTGAATAGGAAGAAATTCTGAAAGGGAAGAATCTATCTCCAATATTTTACAAAATTTATGCCATGCAAGAACTATATTTTTAAATGTAATCATTATAGAGACATTAGAAGGGAGCTGTTTAGGTTGACAGTGAATTATAGCTGCCAATGCGAAAGGATGGATCAAAAAGGATTCTTCTTCATATGTGGCATAGATATTTGTCTTTGCCAGCCAATAAATTGCAATTTTCAATAATGAGGCAATATTATACAATCTAATGTCAGGAAATGATAACCCGGCAGCACCTGATTTTTGTGAAAGTCTTGCTAAGGAAATGCGAGGTTTTTTTATTCCCCCATATAAATTTTGAAAAGTGGGAACACAATTTCCTTAAATCAGTATTACGTAAGTATATCGGCAAATTCTGTAGAGGATACAGCAGCAGAGGAAGAATAATGGTTTTAACTAGATTGACCCGCGCCATTAAAGACAGTGGAAAAGAAGTCCACAATTGTAGATCCACTTTAATTTTTTGAAATAAAGAGATATAGTTATCAGTGTACCAGTATTTAGGGTTTTTGTGTAATACAAGCCCTAAATATTTAATGGATTCTACCTCTTTAAAAGTATTAATAGATAAGCTTAAAGGAGATTTGCCGACAATCATCAATTCGCTTTTCCCGGTATTGACCTTATAACCTGAGAACGAGCTAAACTCTTCCAGAAGCTGGATCAAAATTGGAATGGAATGCTGTAAATTCTCTAAAAAAAGTAAAATATCATCTGCATATAATAATATATTCAAGCGAGATGTACCCAGGGGGATTCCAGTAAGGTACTTTCTCACTTGAATTGCAAATGGTTCTAGTGCTGTATTAAACAGTAGAGGAGATAGGGGACATCCTTGTCGTGTACCCCGCTGCATAAAGATTTTGGAAGAGATAGTACCGTTTACCACTAGGTGAGATATAGGGTTAGAATATATTCTATGAATGCATTTTACAAAATTCCCTCTAATGCCGAATTTTCCTAGTGATGTGAATAGATGTTCCCATACTATGGAATCAAAAGCTTTAACTGCGTCTAGTGTTAAGACTGCCATATCATATCTTCTATTTGGCTGCTCCTGATTCCAAGCATAGTCTAGGAAAGTTGTTAGTTTACGTATATTCTTGCTTGAATTCCTGTTGGTCATAAACCCCGTTTGGTCCGGATGAATGAGTTTCTGTAAACACAGAGAAAATCTATTGGCTAAAATAGCTGTTAGAATCTTATAATCAGCGTTTAAGACCGATATTGGTCTGTAAGACGCCGGATCCTCTGCATCTTTATCTTTCTTTAATATAAGGGAGATATTGGCCATTGTAAAATAAGCTGAAATCGGCATGCTTTCTGTATAATAATACTTATTATAAAGCAATTCTAATACTGGTACTAACTCTTCCTTTAGACACTTATAGAATTCAGATGGAAATCTATCAGGGCCAGCTGCTTTATTGCCTTTCAATTTATCAATAGCTTTATCAATTTCTTCTTTAGTTATAGGTTCATTTAATGCCATCAAATCCTCAGCTGAAATTTGTGGAGTCACTATTTTAGCCCAGAATCTCTCCTGCCTATCCATATCTATCTCTACTGTGGAATATAACCTCTGGTAGTAAGAAGCTAAACTTTCGCAAATTTTCTCAGTTTCAAAATATCTATTCTCATTATCTTTAATGGCGGATATGAAATTTTTCTTCTTTCTACATTTAGTGAGACTAGCTAGAAATTTAGCTGACCTCCCATGAAATCCCCTATAGAAACGATTTAATCTAATTTCCTCAGCTATCAGTTTTTGTTTTAGGAAAAGATCGCGTTCTTTTCTAGTAACAGTATAATTGTCCCAATTTTGGTGTGAGGGATCCCGTTGTACCCGTATATACATCTCCTGTACACTTGTTGCCAGCATGACTTCCCTAGCTTTAATCTTTTTTGACCGAACATTTAGATAAGCAAGGATCTCACCTCTCAGCACGGCTTTAGCCGCTTCCCAAAAAGTTTCAATTTTATTTCTATAGTCTGCATTATTCGCCGCGTATTCCTGCCATTTTACTAGCAGCCATGCACAGAATCTAGGCTCAGAGCATAGAAAACGGGGAAAAGAAAATACCATATTCTGAGAATTACATTTGTTCGAAAGAAAAACTGTTAAAGATATTATTGCATGGTCAGATATCAGGACCTCTCCAATATCGGGCTTGACTTGCCAAATAGACAGTGGTTCAGAGATCAGGAATAGGTCAATCCTGGAAAATGTTCTGTGTGCTCGAGATTCACATGTGTACCTAAGACTGTCAGGGTTTTGGATCCGCCATATGTCTGTCAATTTTAATTTATTACAGAGTTTCTTAAAATACTTTGCACTATATCTATTACTAACTATATTTCTTTGCGAAAACCGATCTAAAGCTGGATCTAGCGTCATATTAAAGTCTCTGCAAATTACTAAATTTTGATTTTTGTATGGAAATACCTTATTTTGAATTTTTTCCCAAAATTTCACTGATAGTCTATTTGGCGCATATATGTTGCAGATTACAAACTTGATGTCATTAATTACTATTTGAAGTAAAATACATCTTGCTTGACTATCGATCTCTGTCTTGATTATTTTATAATCTAGTTTTTTGTGCAATAGTATGACTAATCCACATTTTTTTGTTGAACCTCTAGTAGATATTACTTCTCCCACCCATTTGATCTTAAATTTAGCTGCTTCTGTCTCATTTAAATGGGTTTCTTGAAGACAAACCACATCAGGCTGTTTTTTACCTAGGGTTTTAATCACTAGTTTACGTTTTACTGGGGATGATACCCCCCCCCACATTCCAGGACAACATCCTAACATTCCCTGTCATTCTTATTTAATATCAAGCCATCTTCCCTTATTCCATCTAAAGCAAATACACAGGGAGAGAGGAAGAGGAAAAGAAGAAGAAAAAAAAAAAAAAAAAAAAAAAACCACCATAAAATAACTAAACCAAACAAAATTAGACCAATTAGGAATCCTAATTCTATACATCAACCTGGATGATCAAACACTTCTAATACAATCTATACATTTCATTACTATCCCACCGATTTTAAGAATTCAGTAATCTCTGTTACTTCATTAAATACTTGTCTACTGCCTTTATCATCTATTACAATTCTGGCCGGGTACATCAACCATGCATTTATTCCCTTGTTTATCAATTGAGTGCAGAATGGCGCCATAACCTTCCTCCTAGCAGAAGTTTCGCCGGAGAAATCCTGAAACAACAAAATCTTGTTGTTCCCGAATATCACCGGCTAATTTTTCTTTTTCTTAAAAAGGTTCAATAATTCTATTTTATTTTGGAATTTCAGGAGTCTGAAAATGATCATTCTTGGTCTGACTGCCCCACTATCCATATTTCTTCTGGGGCCAGTTCTGTGCGCCCTTTCAACAACCAAAGGTAGCAAATGTTCTGGCATACCCAGAGCCTGTGGCAAGGTCATTGAAGTGAATGTCATAAGATCCTCAAACTCCGGAAGCTCCGGAAGGCCAATGATTCTAATGTTATTGCGCCTGGAGCGATCTTCCAGATCCTCCAGGCGCAATTGCATATTGTTTAATTTATCTTCATGTTTTTTTAAGACTCCTTGGTGTATGTTAGTCTGATCCTCTACTACGGAGAGCCTTTCCTCAGCCTCCACTAACCTAATAGAGAACTGTTTAACTTCTGAAGTGAGTGTTACAATATCAGAAGAGATTACTCCTAACTCTTTCTTAATGGAATCAAATGGGGTGAGAAAATGGCTGATAGTTGACCAATTAAGGCCTGAGTATCTATAACTGAATGACCTATATCTGATACCATATCTGCACTAATGTCAGCTGACTTGGTTTTTTTATCTTTCGATTTTGCTGGCATTTTCGGGGAATTAGAACTTGTTTGCGTAATAAATTTTTCCATTGATAATAAAAAGAAGAAAAAGAATACAAAAAAGTGTCAAACACTCTCAGATCAGTGAAAAGAAGAAAAACCACTACAAACAGACAGTGGGAATCCTTAACGTGAAAAATTAAGTGAATTTAGTATATAGTGAGGTGCTTGGATATATAAAACCAAAGTTGTTTTATATTGCTGATAGAAGACCAGTTTATGTCCTCTTTATAAAAGAGCAAGATATTGCACGTTTGTGCATGAAAATAGAAAAATTATATAGCAAATAAAGTTGAATTTGTTTTAGTGTGTGCTGAGGTGTAAGACGTGTTAGCGTGTGTAAGAGGAAAAACTATTTTAATTTACTGGGAAAAGCCAGCCTATAACATAATCGGCAGAAAAAGAGCAATCACCAAGTCAAAAAAAAAAAAAAAAAAAAAAAACTGCATATGAACAATTTGCAACAGATATAGTGCAGCCCAAAACTCAAATGACATGGCAAGCACAAATCACAAGAACAAACATTTCAGTCGTTTACACTTTGACCCAGTTAGAACCGTTCTTATCGTCTTTAAGAAAATTCTTATTTGGTAAAATATTTAATTAAGTTTTGTTTAATAGGGGACGACTGTTGCTTAACACCTTTACTTGGAGAGGATTTTTACCCCTTGACTAACTTGTATTCTAATATTCTATTTATCTCTTTATATCTTCAGTTAATATTGGGTCTAAGCAATTGTTAAATGCACACTTAAATACCCAAAAATAATAATAATGATAGAATCACATCCACCTCCTCCAACTGGTATATAAACCCTACTCTAGTAAAACATAAATTTCTGAACCCAAGTGTTAGATCTCTAACTTGGCATTGTAACATCTCAAAGAAAAATACATGTAATATGACATTTTAGTAAACTATAAATCCACAGCCTCAGAGAAAAGGACACTTCTTATCCCTGGCGGTACATCTTATTCAAGCTGATTTATCCATAAACCCCTTAGCAATAGCCTCAGCCTCTAAAGTTGTTTCCTTAGATCTTTCCTTTATCCAGCCATAGGACTAACAGACCACAGATAACACAATTAGGGGGGTTCACACGCATAGCGACTGTCACAGCGTCTAATTCTGCCCCCAGTTCAATGAACTTCTGTTGTATAGTAACCACTGGCAACAAAGTTAATGTAATCAATTTACAGCTGAGCTTTCTTACTAGTGCCCCCGCAAGACACAAATGTTCCCCAAAACTGGATATGCTGAAAAAAGTCTTGTTGAAGATGAGACAAGTTGCCCAGTACCTCCTTAGTGACAAGTCTCCAAATCACAGATGGAATTACACAACAGGGGCGACTCGGCAAGTTCTGCTCGAGTAACAAAGTAACAATGTGTAGCCAGAGAGCCGGCTCGTCAAGCCAGGAATCAGCAACTTCTCACAGCACCATTAAATAATAGTGCTCTCTTGTAATACTGCTGAGCCTTTCTCCAGCAAAAAATCTCTAATATAGCAGAGATGATTTAATCAGCAACGGGCTTAGATAATACCAGCAGATAACAACGTGCAAGCCTCTTATGCAGATACAAAAAGCCTGTGAGGGAGTCTGACCTGACATAGATGTGAATCTTCGCTCTCCGCTACAGCGCTCTTTGCCGGCTCTGGATGGTGCGGCTGTATATACAGATGACCGCAGCGCTCCCGGTATTTTCCAACAGCTTGTCTCCAGATTCCCCCGGGCGGTGTCTAAGGATGTACCCGGGTCCGACAGGTCCGCTTCACCTTCTCAGGGAGTCTTGTTGTACTCGTGCACCAGACACCGGGACTGTTGGGAGACCTTATCCAGCCGCTGCAAGCCTCAGCCGTTCAGGACGGCGCCTTTCCTTATTTACTTCAACACCGGTCGGTAGCTCCTTCTTGGTAAGGCTGTAGCTTGTAGGGAAAATTTAAAATTTGTACTGCAGTGCAGTCGCAGCCATGACGGCTAATGTAGACTTCAAACTCTCGAGCAGGTTGAAACCCTGCAGAGTGCCACGCTCAAAAACCTCGGCAAGCTTTCCCAGGTAAGTGGCAGAGAGCGGGGAGCTGATAGTAGGGCGTCCTCTCACAACACCTGCATGCAGGTACACTGCAAAACTCCTCCCCCAACGGAAATCAATGCACTGTGGCTATACATACACACATACCTCAGCATGCTAATGCACTGTGGCTATACATACACACATACCTCAGCATGCTAATGCACTGTGGCTATACATACACACATACCTCAGCATGCTAATGCACTGTGGCTATACATACACACATACCTCAGCATGCTAATGCACTGTGGCCACATACCTCAGCATGCTAATGCACTGTGGCCACATACCTCAGCATGCTAATGCACTGTGGCTATACATACACACATACCTCAGCATGCTAATGCACTGTGGCCATACATACACACATACCTCAGCATGCTAATGCACTGTGGCCATACATACACACATACCTCAGCATGCTAATGCACTGCGGCTATACATACACACATACCTCAGCATGCTAATGCACTGTGGCCATACATACACACATACCTCAGCATGCTAATGCACTGTGGCCATACATACACACATACCTCAGCATGCTAATGCACTGTGGCCATACATACACACATACCTCAGCATGCTAATGCACTGTGGCCATACATACACACATACCTCAGCATGCTAATGCACTGTGGCCATACATACACACATACCTCAGCATGCTAATGCACTGTGGCCATACATACACACATACCTCAGCATGCTAATGCACTGTGGCCATACATACACACATACCTCAGCATGCTAATGCACTGTGGCCATACATACACACATACCTCAGCATGCTAATGCACTGTGGCCATACATACACACATACCTCAGCATGCTAATGCACTGTGGCCATACATACACACATACCTCAGCATGCTAATGCACTGTGGCTATACATACACACATACCTCAGCATGCTAATGCACTGTGGCCACATACACACATACCTCAGCATGCTAATGCACTGTGGCCATACATACACACATACCTCAGCATGCTAATGCACTATGGCTATACATACACACATACCTCAGCATGCTAATGCACTGTGGCTATACATACACACATACCTCAGCATGCTAATGCACTGTGGCTATACATACACACATACCTCAGCATGCTAATGCACTGTGGCTATACATACACACATACCTCAGCATGCTAATGCACTGTGGCCATACATACACACATACCTCAGCATGCTAATGCACTGTGGCCATACATACACACATACCTCAGCATGCTAATGCACTGTGGCCATACATACACACATACCTCAGCATGCTAATGCACTGTGGCCATACATACACACATACCTCAGCATGCTAATGCACTGTGGCCATACATACACACATACCTCAGCATGCTAATGCACTGTGGCTATACATACACACATACCTCAGCATGCTAATGCACTGTGGCCACATACACACATACCTCAGCATGCTAATGCACTGTGGCTATACATACACACATACCTCAGCATGCTAATGCACTGTGGCCACATACACACATACCTCAGCATGCTAATGCACTGTGGCTATACATACACACATACCTCAGCATGCTAATGCACTGTGGCCATACATACACACATACCTCAGCATGCTAATGCACTGTGGCCACATACACACATACCTCAGCATGCTAATGCACTGTGGCCATACATACACACATACCTCAGCATGCTAATGCACTGTGGCCACATACACACATACCTCAGCATGCTAATGCACTGTGGCCACATACACACATACCTCAGCATGCTAATGCACTGTGGCCACATACACACATACCTCAGCATGCTAATGCACTGTGGCCACATACCTCAGCATGCTAATGCACTGTGGCCACATACACACATACCTCAGCATGCTAATGCACTGTGGCCACATACACACATACCTCAGCATGCTAATGCACTGTGGCCACATACACACATACCTCAGCATGCTAATGCACTGTGGCCACATACACACATACCTCAGCATGCTAATGCACTGTGGCCACATACACACATACCTCAGCATGCTAATGCACTGTGGCCACATACACACATACCTCAGCATGCTAATGCACTGTGGCCACATACACACATACCTCAGCATGCTAATGCACTGTGGCCACATACACACATACCTCAGCATGCTAATGCACTGTGGCCACATACACACATACCTCAGCATGCTAATGCACTGTGGCCACATACACACATACCTCAGCATGCTAATGCACTGTGGCCACATACACACATACCTCAGCATGCTAATGCACTGTGGCCACATACACACATACCTCAGCATGCTAATGCACTGTGGCCACATACACACATACCTCAGCATGCTAATGCACTGTGGCCACATACACACATACCTCAGCATGCTAATGCACTGTGGCCACATACACACATACCTCAGCATGCTAATGCACTGTGGCCACATACACACATACCTCAGCATGCTAATGCACTGTGGCCACATACACACATACCTCAGCATGCTAATGCACTGTGGCCACATACACACATACCTCAGCATGCTAATGCACTGTGGCCACATACACACATACCTCAGCATGCTAATGCACTGTGGCCACATACACACATACCTCAGCATGCTAATGCACTGTGGCCACATACACACATACCTCAGCATGCTAATGCACTGTGGCCACATACACACATACCTCAGCATGCTAATGCACTGTGGCCACATACACACATACCTCAGCATGCTAATGCACTGTGGCCACATACACACATACCTCTACGGGTCTATATAGAGAATATAATCCACATTTGCTGCTATCCATCTGCAGAGTCATACTTGTTAATTGGACTCCTTTAGAATATGTGCACATAACTCTTTTATAAATATTTAGCGTGTATAGATTTTGTGTAAGAGTTGTGTGTGTGTTTTTTTATGGAGAAATGGATATTATATATTATAACAAGTGTGATAAAAAGTGTCTTAAATGCTCCTGGGGGGGGATGGATATTAAATGTGGTAAGAAATGTCTTCTTCTGTTCCTAATCACAGATAGCATTCAATGATACTAACCGCTAAATATTCAAAAAGAGTAAATTGTTTTTTTTAACAATTTAATATACACAAGATCCACAATAAAAATGCACAATGCAATATATTTCTTCATAAAAAAATAAAAACATAGAATAGATAAAAAAAAATAAAAACATAGAATGGATAAAAAAAAATAAAAACATAGAATGGATAAAAAAAAATAAAAACATAGAATAGATAAAAAAAATAAAAACATAGAATGGATAAAAGCTAAGTGTTGCAACACTAATATTTCCTAAACAGACATAAAATGTGTCAATATATTACACAAAAGCTCCTAGCATTAATGTGCATAAAAGGAGATAGATATAGATACTTAGGAGATTACTAATTTTTAGCATTGTAAAGTCCATGTTAGAACCGTTATCTTGTAGTAGTTGTAGTAATTACTTTTTTTCTTTTGATTTGGTCAAAGTTTTTCTTTAGCCGCAATAATGGTAATATCCTCTAAAAACATATAGAACAATGTCTTTTTTCCACTTCAGCAATGCTTTGCTTTTGATTGATAAATATCAGTGGTAACAATATAGCAGATGCCAGATAGTAACAATGTGTTAGGTGCGGCTTAATGCTTTTATAAACAAGCTATTAATATCACAAATCAAGTCAGTATTTTTTTTCAAAGGTTCGTCCAAGTAGGGATATATAAAGTCCAGACCGTGTCCAACAATTTTTTTTCTTACCCTTAGTTAACCCCTTAACGACCAAGGACGTACGCCATACGTCCTCAAAAAAAATACACTTAACACCTGAGGACGTATGGCGTACATCCTCGATCTGTAAAGCAGCTGGAAGCGATCCTGCTCGCTTCCAGCTGCTTTCCGGTTATTGCAGTGATGCCTCAACATCGAGGCATCCTGCAATAACCCCCCTTGGCCATCCGATGCAGAGAGAGCCACTCTGTGGCCCTCTCTGCACCGGACATCGATGGCCGGTTTCGTTGGTGGGTGGGAGCCAGTCTGGGAGGCGGGTGGGCGGCCATCGATGGGCCGTATGATGTGGAGGGGGCGGGATCGTGGGCGGGAACGCCGGGTGCGCGCGGGCAGGAACCGCTACACTACAGAAAAAGTATGTGAAAAAAGTTGCAGTGAGGGGCAAAAAGATCGAAAGTATTTTCGATCTAAGAGATCTGGGGGTGGGGTGGGTGGTTGGTCTTTTGGGGGGGGCAAGCTACACTACAGAACAATATTTATAAAAATAAAAAAACTCAAATATTTTACTATAAACTGGGTACTGGCAGACAGCTGCCAGTACCAAAGATGGCTACTAATAAGTTAGAGGGGATCCTCCAGAGCAGCATATGTAAATATGCCTTTTTTTTAAAAAAAATTTTTTTATCAAGGATAGCTTTTTTTTTTTTAGTACTGGCAGACTTTCTGCCAGTACTTAACATGGCAGGGACAATTGTGGGGTGGGGGAGGGAAGAGAGCTGTTTGGGAGGGATCAGGGGGTGTAATGTGTCAGGTGGGAGGCTGATATCTACACTAAAGCTAAAATTAACCCTGCAAGCTCCCTACATGCTACCTAATTAACCCCTTCACTGCTAGCCATAATACACGTGTGATGCGCAGCGGCATTTAGCGGCCTTCTAATTACCAAAAAGCAACGCCAAAGCCATATAAGTCTGCTATTTCTGAAGAAAGGGGATCCCAGAGAAGCATTTACAACCATTTGTGCCATAATTGCACAAGCTGTTTGTAAATGATTTCCGCGAGAAACCTAAAATTGTGAAAAATTTAACTTTTTTTTTTAATTATTCGCATTTGGTGGTGAAATGGTGGCATGAAATATACCAAAATGGGCCTAGATCAATACTTAGGGTTGTCTACTACACTACAATAAAGCTAAAATTAACCCTACAAGCTCCCTACATGTTCCCTAATTAACCCCTTCATTGCTGGGCATAATACACGTGTGGTGCGCAGTGGCATTTAGCGGCCTTCTAATTACCAAAAAGCAACACCAAATCCATATATGTCTGCTATTTATGAAAAAAGGGGATCACAGAGAAGCATTTACAACCATTTGTGCCATAATTGCAGAAGCTGTTTGTAAATAAATTCAGTGAGAAACCTAAAGTTTGTAACAAAATGTGTGAAAAAGTGAACAATTTTTTTTATTTGATCGCATTTGGTGGTGAAATGGTGGCATGAAATACACCAAAATGGGCCTAGATCAATACTTTGGGATGTCTTCTAAAAACTGGAAGATATCAGTGTTCCAATGTAACTAGCGCTAAGTTTGAAAAAAAGTGGTTTGGAAATAGCAAAGTGCTACTTGTATTTATTGCCCTATAACTTGCAAAAAAAAAGCAAAGAACATGTAAACATTGGGTATTTCTAAACTCAGGACAAAATTTAGAAACTATTTAGCATGGGTGTTTTTTGGTGGTTGTAGATGTGTAACAGATTTTGGGGGTCAAAGTTAGAAAAAGTGTGGTTTTTCTTCATTTTTTCCTCATATTTTATATTTTTTTTTATAGTAAATTATAAGATATGATGAAAATAATGGTATCTTTAGAAAGTCCATTTAATGGCGAGAAAAACGGTATATAATATGTGTGGGTACAGTAAATGAGTAAAAGAGGAAAATTACAGCTAAACACAAACACTGCAGAAATGTAAAAATAGCCTTGGTACCAAACGGTCAGAAAATGGAAAAGTGCTGTGGTCATTAAGGGGTTAAAAGACTGTTGTATCCGGTCTTTCTGAGCGTTCTCTTAAACCTCCCAATAATAATTTACCACATCCTTCTTTCCATGGTTACAATATGCTCCTGGGGAAAAAAAGGTTCCGGTAGGTAAGCTTACCCTCTACCTTGCACCTCCGTCTGACTCCAAACCGCCTGTCGGCAAAGGGGGCGAGTGTTAGTGACGTCACACTTTTTACTTCTATTTTCTTCTTAACTTGCGCAACTTATTTCCAGTAGTAGTAGTGCTCTTCAAGAGATATATATATATAGATAATATCTTTATAATCTGGCTGGTAGTTTATAAAGATATCATCTATATCTATAACCTGTTACGCACATTAAAGGGACATGAAACCCACATTTTTAAACATCTTTTGAATTTACTTCTATTATCTAATTTGTTTTATTCTCTTGATAGTCTTTGCTGGAAAGCATATCTAGATATGCTCAGTAGCTGCTGATTGGTTGCTGCACATAGAAGCCTTGTGTGATTGGCTCACCATGTGCATTGCTTTTTCTTCAACTAAGGATATCTAAAAAAATGAAGCAAAATAAATAATAGAAGTAAATTGTAATGTTGTTTAAATTTCTATTCTCTATCTGAATCATGAAAGAAAGATTTTGGGTTCAGTGGCCCTTTAATACTAGGAGCTTTTGTGTAATATATTGACACATTTTATGTCTGTTTAGGAATTATTAGTGTTGCAACTCTTTTCTTTTATCCATTCTATGTTTTTATTTTTTATGAAGAAATATATTGCATTGTGCATTTTTATTGTGGATATTAAATTGTTAAAAAGCAATTTCCTCTTTTTGAATATTTAGCTGTTAGTATCATTGAATCATATCTGCGATTAGGAACAGCTAAGACATTTGTTACCACATTTAATATCGATCCCCCCCTAGGAGCATTTAAGAAGACACTTGTTATAATATCCATTTCTCCTTGGATCATTAACCCCTAGTGCTATATTTCTTAGCGCCTCTTTTCTTTTAAATACACTATCTAGGAAGAAGATGGTCTGAGGAAGAGGCTTAGGGGCTATTCACTCTAGCGCTTTTTTATTTAATTTTTTCTTTAAATATATTGTGTGTTATATCACTTGCCTTTTTATATACATATACCTAGCTTTTTAGCGCTCCCTACACCTTTTTACTATATTACGTACATTTCAATACCTGACAAATTAGGCGGACAATCAAGTCAAAATTAAAAACTTTTATGATTTAGATAGAGCAGTTTTAAACAACTTTCCAAATTACGTCCATTAAAAAGGGACACTCAGGTTAAATTAAATTTTCATGATTCAGATACAGCATGTCATTTTAAACAACTTTCCAATTTACTTCCATTAAAAAAAAAAAAAATAAGTGCAATCTTTTATATTTACAATTTTCGAGTCACCAGATCCTACTGAGCATGTGCAAGTATTCACAGAACATAAGTATATGCATTTGTGATTGGCTGATGGCTGTCCCATAGAGGAGGAGTGGAAATAGCAAACTTTGAAATTTGTCAGGGAGAACATACATACATGCATATACACACATACATACTATATATATATATAAAAAAATCTAATTTTAAGTTTAGACTTGCATTGTTTATCATGCATTTGTAAATTATGTAAATTTCCTGTATTTACTGGTTTAGTGTAAAGCGAACAAGGTAGGTGTGTGCATATTTATATATTATGTTTAGTTTGTGTCTCTACATACAACCTGGATTTGTGAAGTCAAACAAACATGGAAATGATTAAAGGGACAGTCAACACCATAATTTTGTTGTTTAAATAGATAATCCCTGTATGACCCATTCCCCAGTTTTGCATAACAAACTGTTATACATGTGTTACCTCTGTAATTACATTGTATCTAAGCCTCTGCAGACTGCCCCCTTATTTCAGTTCATTTGACAGACTTGCATTTTAGCCAATCAGTGCTCAAGCCTCTGTAAATTCACATGCGTGAGTTCAAGGTTATCTATGTGAAACACATGTACTAATGCCCTCTAGTGGTGAAAAAAAAAAATGTCAAAATGCTTTCAGATTAGAGGCAGCCTTCAAGGTCTAAGTATTAAGCATATAAACTTCCTAGGTTTAGTTTTCAACTAAGAATAGTAAGAGAACAAAGCAAAATTGGTGATAAAAGTAAATTGGAAAGTTTAAGATGACAAGTCCAAAAAAAAAAAAAAAAAAAAAAAAATATGATTCAAATAGGGCATGACCGTCTCTTTAAATTCAATTTCCATACCTCAGAAAATGAACAGTATATTATAATGTAATATATTTGACGTGTTTAATTTGTGAACTGCAATGCTTTAGATTTTTTGATTGGGAACTTAAAGTGTAAAGTTTAATGAGAAAGTGCCCGATTTTTAAAAATACTCTAAAAACAGGGGCACATTCATTAAACTTTACATAAACTCTTCAAATACTCTTTTTCCCTTTTGACAGAAGACCGGCGATCTTCCTCCCGCAGCACCTACTGTACTTAGTATATCAGTGATTAATACGGGTTCCTCCAATCATTGAGTGTACCAAGGCATCCACCTCGTGAGGCCACGCAATGATTGAAGGAAGCCAGATTTGTCATCGATATGCTAAGTACAGCAGGAGCTGCGTGCAGACGATCGCCAGTCTGCTGTTCTAAGGAAAAAAGGTAAGTAATTAAAATGTAAAGTTTAATGAAAGTGCCCCTGTTTTTAGGAGTATTTTTAACTCAACTGGACACTCATTAAACTTTGCATTCAATTTTAAACAACTTTCCATTTACCATCAAATTTGCTTTGTTCTCTTTGTATTGTTTGCTTAAAGCTAAACCAAGGTAGACTCATATGCTAGTTTCTAAGCCCTAGAAGGCTGCCTCTTATCTCAGTGAATTTTGACAGTTTTTTCACAGCTAGACAACACTAGTTTATGTGTGCCATATATAGATAACATTGTGCTCCTATAGTTACCTAGGAGTCAGCACTGATTGGCTAAAATGCAAGTCTGTCAAAAGAACTGAAAGGGGGCAGTCTGTAGAAGCTTAGAAACAAGGTAATCACAGCGGTAAAAAGTATATTAATATTTTTTAATATGTTTGTTATGCAAACACTAGGGATTGGATTATTAGGGAGGTATATTTTTAAAC
This sequence comes from Bombina bombina, assembly GCF_027579735.1. Lineage (NCBI taxonomy): Eukaryota > Metazoa > Chordata > Amphibia > Anura > Bombinatoridae > Bombina > Bombina bombina. Next base: position 117,925,781 of record NC_069500.1, read on the forward strand.
AGCAAACAAGTTTCTACAAAGGGTCTCATCTGTATTGGCATTGCAATAACTGACAAATATAAAAAAGGATTTCCATGTGGCTACACAAGAACACAGTGTTTATTTTGCAATATTATCAATAAAAATGTAATTTAAAAAAATTGCAACTAAAGACAATGTATTAAAACAGTGGAGCAGAAAGTCACATGTAAAATTCGTTTACAGGTAAAGTGATCTTAATACAACTTCTTCATATAGGTTCCATTAGTCTTTGTGGTTGCATTTAAAAATAGTCACCAAGAGTACATAACGAGATTTCCTGCAACAGTTAGATCCAAGTATTTTAATGAAGGATAGAAAAAAAAAAGGGTAGGTCTAGGGAGGGGAAACTTGTTGTGGATAATTCTAAACTACTCTAAATAAACAAATTGCCATTCACGATCATATTATGCAACATATCTAGGACTACCTTAACCTATAATCTTAAAGAGGTAAGAAGAGAACATGGTTATATACTTATCTAATTAAACATCTTGTAAATTAGGGGGACATCTGTTTTGTGAATACTGATATTGTTCCCATTAAAAAAACCATCATATCATGATATACATTACATCTAATGTGCCATTCTTAAGATATCTCTCTAATATTAAGTCTGTGTACCAGTATCTCCCAATTCACTATTGAGGGTATTTGTGGCGTTTTCCATAGCTTGGAGATCAATTTTTTTGCCGTGTTTACCATGATTTGGGTTAAGTTTCTTCGAATTTTACAAGAGATTTCTTGAAGAGAATTAAATAAGACTACCGAGGAGAATTGAAACAGATTGGCCAATAATTTTACATATTACAGCATGAGCCCGTTTCCAGAATGGTGATAATATATCACAGCTCCACCATTTATATATCATATCTCCCTCCTGGCCACATCCCCTCCAACAATTATTGCTAGCAGTTTGTTATTTTTATTATTGTCAGGCATCAGCAGTTGTCAGTTTTGTTGTGCTTTAACTGAAAACATTTTAAAACCTTTACTTAGCAATCTAGAGTTTAAAAGTATCTTTTTTTTTTCTTTTTTTTTTTTTTTTAGAGAAGCCCTAACTGCACGTAACAATCTCAGATGTGTGCATGCCTAATATATCAACATCAGCAGATTACTTTAGGTTATAAACAAATGAATATCAACCTGTGGACATTTTACCATCCCTTTATGGAACAGATAATACTGGGTAAAAGATTTCTACATAACCTTAAAGGGACAGTTTATCCAAAAATGTTGTCCCCTTTAATTTGTTCCAAATAATCCATTTTACCTGCTGAAGTGTATTACATTTTTTACAAGTAGCTCGTTTACACTTATTTCAGTATTTGAAATAGCCGATTTAGCCTGTGGAATCCCCACTATACTGAAAGTTTCCATACTTAAAAAAGGGACAGTATACTGTATAATTGTGTTTCCAATTCCTTTTATAACCAACTGCAGAGTATAAAAAAGTATGAAAATTTGCTTTTTAACGTTTGTGTATATGAAATAGCTGATGTGTTTTCAGGCCATAACCTAATAGAATGGGTTGAGCTTGTAGATATAATCAGATATTACTTTATCACATTGTGTACATATACATGCTTCTTTATCTTATATCTATGCATAAGCCAAAGACCAATACTTGCAGAGAACAATGACAAATTTACATTTTATTACATTATCTCTTCTATACCCCACTGGGAGTACCATTTCTTCTGCTGACTGTGTTTACACAGCTTATCTATAGCTTGGACCTAAGGCCCGAAACTTTCAGAATAGGTGGGGATACCACAGGCTAAATCAACCATTTCAAAAGCAAATATATGGGTAAAGGAAATACTTGCAAACAATTCAATACACTCCAGTAAGTAAAGGGGATCATTAGGAACAAATTAAAGTGGAGAAAGTTGAGTAAACTGTCCAGCCTATTGACAGTGTATGTAAACACAGCCAGCAGAAGAAATAACACTCCAGGTGGGGTGAAAAAAAAGATACCTAATAAAAATGTATAATTTCCCCATTGTTCTCTCTAAGTACTGAGCTTTTGCTTACAGACAAATATAAGATAAGGAAGCAATAGTGTGTACACAAAGTAATAACATAATGAGATCTTATTTTACCTGGAAGCTCAACCCATTTTAGTAGGTTGTGGTTTCAAAGCACAAAACTAGAAATTTCATATATACAAAAACCTAAAAAATACAATTTCTCATACATTCTATAATCTGCAGCTGGTATAACGAGTAATTGGAAATATATTTAAAAGGGAAAGTCTACACCTTAGTCATCTTAAAGTCTTACCTTAGATTAAAGCTGCAAATAGCCTCCTGGTAAAAAAGTTATTTTAAAACGAATATTGTTTCTGGCTACTTTGTAACAGCTGCCAAGCTCCACTCACTGATGACATCACGATCTGGGCTGCGTCTAGTCAATCTGCTGAATAGAATTGACAGTCTGTTGAATCCAACTAGTGAGCCTTTAATGCAGCCCATAGTGATATCAGTGGGCAGAGTTTGGCAGTCATTATAAAGTGGCCAGAAACAATATTCTTTATAATATACAGTATTTTTAACTGTAACTGCTGAATAATATAGAAAGGGTGCATGGGGCTATTTGCAGCTTAATCTAAGGTAAGACTAAGATAACTAAAAAGGTGTAGACTGTCCCTTTAAAAAGGGAATTTTTTTTACAGTATACTGTCCCTTTAAAGGGGCAGTATAATCCAATTTTCATATAACTGCATGTAATAGACAGTGCTACAAAGAAGCATATGCACAGAGACTGATATAAAAATCCAGGGTAAAAGCTTTTTAAATCTTACTTAGAAGCTCCCAGTTGAACAGTGTTAATGAGGTTAGGCTGGACACCCACTGAAAGGAGCCGAGAAAGCAGGAAGAGCAGACCCTTTCCCCCTGTGCATATGCAAAGACATTACACAAACAGGGGCAAGCAGGAATCTGTAGACTTGGGTCTTCATCTGCTACTTTGGGGCTTGATTAGGAGCCTGAAAATCAGCACACACAAAAAAAACAAAAACTCCCAGATGGGCTATATAAATAGATCACATACAAAACATTTATGCAAAGAAAAATAAATATATAGTGTAGTGCGTCAATAGAGATATAATGCTGGGACATTGTTACAATCTGTCATTCATTTCAGATAATGCAGTTTGTTGTTTCCATAGCACTTAACCTTACTTCAAGGTCTGGTCTCATTTAAAGGATGCTGCACAGATAAGTCGGTGCCTCTAGCAAAGCCAAACTCCAATAAAGGTCTGCTCTATACACTCAGGAAGGCCCTGCCATTATTTACATGTGATGCTCATCAGGGTGCCACTGACCCAGATACCTTCTTAGCATCACACTGGCATGTCAGGCTGGTTCTGACAAAAGCCAGTACTCAATTGTCAGTTTACGGACTTTGTGATCTGTCTATTATTGGTTCTTTCTTCACAATGGGCTTTTCTATTGCTTGTCCGCTCTCAACCGTTTTTTTGTTTGTTTGTTTTTTAAAAACTTAAACCCCCCCCCCCCCCCACATCTCCCTCGGATTTTGTGCCCCACTACACACAACCCTGAAACTCACTTTCACAGCAGAAGAGCACCAGACCCCTAAGCAGACTGACACTACAGAGACCCAGGAGGACACACTTAGCAATGCCACCAGTACCAATGCTACCCATGGATGTGACCATTTAACTACAATGACACATCTCTTCTAAGCTGTACCTGAGAACTAGGAGGCTGCTGCCCACATGACCATGGGCAAGTAAATCAAAGGCTGCAGGTTGTACGGCAGTACCATCAAGGTTCACAAATCCACATAGCTGGTACAGTTTAAGCCACCATGGGGCTTGGGTTTGCCAAGTTCATACATAATGAAGCCCAAGAAAACAATCATGGCAAAATTCAATATGCCTCCATATCTAAAGAACATTTTATTTTAACATTGCTCTGAATGTATGACAATATAGGATAGTTTAAAAATATTCGTCATATGTCCTTAAGAGGTTAATCATATGTGCATTGTGTTTATTTTGTGCATAATGTTGACGAGACTTGAAATCCAGTGTCTCTGGAATTAAAGAGCATATTTTTCCTTACTAAGCTAGCACTAGCTTATGAGAGTTAGTAGGGAGACAGATTTTATGGGATAAAGACTGGTGTAATAATAAGTCACCTAAGCTGTAACTATGTGGATAATAAAAGATATCTGATACTTGCATGTTCACTCATGAGTTATAAGTATATGCAATTCTTATTTAAGCTTTATAGTGTACTGTAGATATAACCGTTGTTTGTCTAGACTGCCTCCATTTACCTATTTCACTTGTAGCTAGTGATGCACCGAAATGAAAATTCTGGACCGAAACCGAATCCGAAAATCCGGGATGCACTTGGCCGAAATGGATACCGAAAATGTATTTATTGAAATTAATCTTTTTTATTTTTTTGCATAATTAGAGCCAATAAAAAAGCCCACCCTTTTATTGAAAGTAACACACTAAAATTGGACAAAAATATCTTAAAACAATATGGTACGCAATAATTTTACCAAGAAAAAAAAACAGGCAAAAAATAATGCCATTTTTGGCCAAAATGTTTCTGCAACCAAAATTTTGGTGCATCCCTACTTAAAACAATTATAAATATCAATATACTGTATTATTCTTCATTTAGTTCTATGTAACAGAATCATATTTAACAGTTTTTTTTACCAATTATCCAAATAAAGTATAGTCCTAGAAAACTCATTATATGCAGAACAGTAAGTCAAGTAATAAACTTAAACAGCAGCTCTAGGCTAGCATCAAAATTTGAAACATGCTATACAATAATTTTACCGAAAGTAACAGGCAAAAAAACCGAAAACCGAAATAGCGGCCGAAATTTCGGTGCATCCCTACTTGTAGCTAGTATCCTGCATTAGTCAATGACATCACATCTGTTCGTCATGTTGTATATTCTATCTTGTGGAACCGCAAGCTAAAAAAAAAGCTCATTTTAGTGCACAGAACAGATTACTTAAAAGGGACAGTCAAAACCAGAATTGTTGTTGTTTTAAAGGATAGATAATCTCTTACTCATTCCCCCGTTTTGCATAACCAACCGTTATAATACTACCCCTTTTACCTCAGTAATTACCTTGTATCAAAGCCTCTGCAGACTGCCCCCTTAATTCAGTTCTTTTGACAGACTTGCATTATAGCCAATCAGTGCTCACTCCTCGGTAAATTCATGTGCATGAGCACAATATTATCTATATCAACTAACGCACTCTAGTGGTGAAAAACTGTCAAAATACATTTAGATTAGAGGCAGTCTTCAAGGTCTAAGAAATTAGCATATGAAACTCCTAGGTTTCGCTTTCAACTAAGAATACCAAGAGAACAAAGCAAAATTGGTGATGAAAGTAAATTGGAAAGTTGTTTAAAATGATATGCTCCATTAGAATCATGATTTTTTTTTTGGACTTGACTGTTCCTTTAAGGGACAGTCTACGATTTGTTTTTATTGTTTAAAGCTATAAAACTCCTTTACTACTCACCCCCCAGCTTTGCACAACTAACATTGTTTTATTAATGAGAGGAGAGATAGTGTGCTCACTCCTTTGGAATTATGCAGGAACCAACACTAATTTACTAATATGCAAGTTTGTAAAAAGCACTAAAATAAAAGGGCCAGTCTGCAGAGGCTTAGATAGAGAGGTAAAAAGTATATTAATATAACCGTGTTGGTTATGCAAAACTGGGGAATGGGTACATTTTCATGCAGACTGTCCCTTTAGGTGGGATGCATGGGAATAGGTTTGACAGGAGACATGCATCTGATCTAAGGTCTTGGAGATGATTTTTGTTCTGCAAGTTTAATGGAAAAAATACATCAATCACAAAATAAGAAAACAAAACTGGGGGAATTTGTCAAACCCTGTTCTAGATGTACATTTTAAGGTTTTTAAAGCAGCAGTACTTATAGTAGAATAATGGAAGCTGACGGATTTGTATTTGTCTGCTGTGTAGAAATAAGAAAACAATGAAAATAGAACCAATTAAAAATGTAATTGCATTATCTGTCCTTCCTAACGTCAAAGTAATACAGCTTTAGGCACACTATAAAAATCAAACTAAACAGCTTCTCTACAGGAGAAAAAGGATTTAAGGAAAATAAGCAAGGGCTCTGCAAAATGTATAGATTTAAACAAGCATTAAAAGGGACACTGAACCCAATTTTTTTTTCTTTCGTGATTCAGATAGCTGCTTAAAATTACATGCTCTCTCTCATTTACTCCTATTATCAATTTCTCTTCGTTCTCTTGCTAGCTTTATTTGAAAAAGGCATTAAGACTTTTTTGGTTCAGAATTCCGGACAGCACTTTTTTTTTTATTGGTGGATGAATTTATCCACAAATCAGCAAGGACAACCCAGGTTGTTCACCAAAAATGGGCCAGCATCTAAACTTACATTCTTGCATTTCAAATAAAGATACCAAGAGAATGAAGAACATTTGATAATAGAAGTAAATAAGAAGAAAGAAAAAAAATTGGGTTCAGTGTCCCTTTAAATCATTTTTGAAAGTATTGAAGCAATGATTGCAACAACTGGCACTACAAAGATTTCTCAACATTTAACAGAGAAACGTATCATGCTTTGTAACAACCCAGGAAGTTTAAAAAACAAACAAAAACACAAATATTGAAAGGAAAAAAAACTAATACAAAAAGGACCACCAGACCCGTTTTCTAATAAGAGTATTCAAAGATAGAAGGTTGTTATTTTTATTCAAATGTATAAAATAAAGAATGCCATAAGTTAGGGAGACTATATTTTATTTAAAAGTATTCAAAAATAATCATGGATTAATAATTTTGCATTTAACACAAACATATATTGCAGTTCAGATATGGTCTGGGTTTTATGAGTTCAGTACAAGCCCTGAAAATCTTGATAAGAAAATATTATCAAAGACAGGAAGGGTGGAGACATGGAAGTCTTTGTTGTAAGATACATTTTAGATCAGCATTCAACAATTAAAACAATTCTAAAAAGGTGAAATATAGTTATTGGTAGGACACAAAAAGCAATTAAAGGGATATTATAGTAACAAAAATGGGGTGTAGGACATTGAGACAATTTAGTTGAGGGCAATGATTGTGCATGGGCTTATTGTTTAAATGGGCAGATTTTAAAAGCTCAGAAAAAAGGGTTTAAAACAAGAATGCAAACTTACCCCAGTTAGTTTTTTTGTTTATTTTGTTAAATTAGTATATTTCATCTCCAGATCTACTGTTGGGAGGGGTATATGTATTAGCCAGCCCATTGTCTGCAACTTTTTACTATACTAGTGGCAGACGACTGGAAATTCCTAACATCTTGTGCAAGTACATATATAGACAATATGTATATTTATATTTAATGACTCAAAGTATGTACAGAATAGCACAAATGATGCTTTAACGAAAATAAATGATATTTATTCAAGTATATACTCTGAACGGCATTGGTTTAATACTAACATAAGAAGCCATACTGCAGTACCTTTTGCCTTCTATTAGTAGAAAATACATCACATCAGATCCAATCCAATAGCCAGACACACATCACTCTTACAAACATATAACAGTGTGTGTGTGTATATATATATATATATATATATATCAGCATATACCTCTCTTTAATGCAAAGGCATCCGCTATGAAACACAACACCCCCTCCCATTTACCTGTGTGATCCGCTCTCCCCACCCACTGTCACCTATTCACCTCATACCAGAGCAGCAGCCGCTCAAACTATTTTATTCAGAATCCCTCACCACATAAAACACAACCCATCTATCTCCACTTACTTTTCACTTTGCCGAAGGTGCCAACTCCAAGCGTGTCCCCCAAAATATAGTGACCGATCTTTACCCTCCCGTCATGATGCTTCTGTTTATCCGCCGCCATCTTCTGCCATCTACTGAGTTTGCGCATAGCACGCGTTACTGTATTTCGGGAGGCCGCGCGCAAGAATACAAAGGCGCGTACACAGGAAGGGTCAAACCTTAGGAAATAAATAAATAACTCATGCGAAGGTGACGTTTACGTGCGCGCTCTTCATACTTTTAGCCAAGGTGACTGTGCAGCTAAACTAACTGAAATGGTACGCTGTAAGGGGCGGTCTTAACTAAACTAATATTATTCCCAGCAGCTTGTGGCAAATAGTAATGATGAAATATTAGGTCTGTTTGAAATAAATGCGATGTACGTGATTGCCAATGCTAAATAAATATATGTTAAAGGGGTATAAAGGTTAACATTGTAATGTGCATGGTGCATTTACATTTTAAATAAAAGCATTTTTGCAATACTTCCATTATTAAAAATGCTTCCAGTAAAAGTTATTACTGGTTTTCAGCGGAATAACCACATATGGCGTGAGTGCTCCTGCACCAGTTTTTCCTAACACTGCACTTTCTCAGAAAGGTGGCTTGTAATGTCACAGACACAATAAATGCCAGCTCTCTGAGCTTACTGGTGTATGGACCCTCACAGCATATGTGCATATGTCACTGAAAACCAATAACAAAATGCTTCTATTTAGGACTCTATCATTATTTTTTTAAATACAACTTTCAGTTCTTTCAGTTCTCCGCAGCTCGCCTTTAGAGAGTCGCACATGTGCGCTAATATTTATCATAAAACCGGTAGTATTTTAAGGCAAATTTTCAAGGTCAAGATGCGGCGGATTAATGATAAATCTGCCATTATTATTACAAATGCGCCTCATTTATCATTATAAATACTCCTAATTGTAATTTTTATTACTATTATAATTTTATTTTATTAAAATACAATTTGTTAAACTACCATTGGCCGTGTAAAACAATATTTATATAAACCTATATTACATTCAATTGTAAATAAATAAAGTAATAACTATAATTAAATGAATAATTCATATTTTTTTACTCCTGTGTAATACATCTTTTTTATTCTTTTAAGAAAGCTACAATAATACAATTAAAAATATACGGCTAGATTACGAGTTGTGCGTTAGGGTTAAAAAGCAGCGTTGAGAGGTCCCAAAGCTGCTTTTTAACGCCCGCTGGTATTACGAGTCTTGAAATAACAGGCTCACCGCTCACTTTTTTGGCCAGACTCGGAAATACCGCAAATCCACTTACGTCAATTGCGTATCCTATATTTTCAATGGGACTTGCATAACGCCGGTATTACGAGTCTAGCCAAAAGTGAGCGGTAGACCATCTCCTGTCAAGCCTGGTACTGCATTTAAAAGTCAGTAGTTAAGAGATTTACACTACAAAACCGTAGCATAAAACTCTTAACTAAAGTGCTAAAAAGTACACTAACACCCATAAACTACCTATTAACCCCTAAACGGAGGCCCTCCCACATCACAAACACTAAAATAAATTTATTAACCCCTAATCTGCAGAACCGGACATCGCCGCCACTATAATAAATATATTAACCCCTAAACCGCTGCACTCCCGCATAGCAAACACTAGTTAAATATTATTTACCCCTAATCTGCCGGCCCTAACATTGCCGACACCTACCTACATTTATTAACCCCTAATCTGCCGACCCCAACGTCGCCACCACTATATTAAATGTATTAACCCCTAAATCTAAGTCTAACCCTAACCCCCCCTAACTTGAATATAATTGAAATAAATCTAAATAAAATTACTATAATTAGCTAAATTATTCCTATTTAAAACTAAATACTTACCGATAAAATAAACCCTAAGCTAGCTACAATATAACTAATAGTTACATTGTAACTAGCTTAGGGTTTATTTTTATTTTACAGCCAAGTTTGTATTTATTTTAACTAGGTACAATCGTTATTAAATAATTATTAACTATTTAATAACTACCTAGTTAAAATAAAGACAAATTTACCTGTAAAATAAAACCTAACCTAAGTTACAATTACACCTAACACTACACTATAATTAAATTAATTACCTAAACTAAATACAATTAATTATCATTTAAAAAAAATATCTAAAGTACGAAAAAACAAACACTAAATTACAGAAAATAATAAAATAATTACAAGATTTTTAAACTAATAACACCTACTCTAATCCCCCTAACAAAATAAAAAAGCCCCCCAAAATAAAAAAAGCCCTACCCTACACTAAATTTCAAATAGCCCTTAAAAGGGCCTTTTGCGGGGCATTGCCCCAAAGTAATCAGCTATTTTACCTGTAAAAAAAAAGTACAATTCCCCCCCTAACATTAAAACCCACTACCCACACAACCAACCCTACTCTAAAACCCACCCAATCCCCCCTTAAAAAACCTAACACTAACGCCTTGAAGGTCACCCTACCGTGAGACGTCTTCACCCAACCGGGCAGAAGTGGTCCTCCAGACGGGCAGAAGTCTTCATCCAATCCGGGCAGAAGAGGTCTTCCAGACGGGCAGAAGTCTTCAGCCAGACGGCATCTTCTATCTTCATCCATCCAGCGCGGAGCGGGTCCATCTTCAAGACATCCGACGCAGAGCATTCTCTTCTTTCTTCGTCCTACGACTGAATGAAGGTTCCTTTAAATGACGTCATCCAAGATGGCGTCCCTTCAATTCCGATTGGCTGATAGAATTCTATCAGCCAATCGGAATTAAGGTAGAAAGAATCCTATTGGCTGATACAATCGGTAGGGTGATCTTCAAGGGGTTAGTGTTAGGTTTTTTTAAGGGGGAATTGGGTGGGTTTTAGAGTAGGGTTGGTTGTGTGGGTGGTGGGTTTTAATGTTGGGGGGTATTTGTAATTTTTATTTACAGGTAAAAGAGCTAATTACTTTGGGGCAATGCCCCGAAAAAGGCCCTTTTAAGGGCTATTTGTAATTAAGTGTAGGGTAGGGCTTTTTTATTTTGGGGGGTTAGAGTAGGTGTAATTAGTTTAAAAATCTTGTAATTATTTTATTATTTTCTGTAATTTAGTGGGGGGGGGTTCGTACTTAATACAATTTTTTTTTAATTGTAATTAATTGTATTTAGTTTAGTTAATTTATTTAATTATAGTGTAGTGTTAGGTGTAATTGTAACTTAGGTTAGGTTTTATTCTACAGGTATATTTGTCTTTATTTTAACTAGGTAGTTATTAAATAGTTAATAACTATTTAGTAACTTTTCTACCTAGTTAAAATAAATAAAACTTGCCTGTAATATAAAAATAAACCCTAAGTTAGATACAATGTAACTATTGGTTATATTGTAGTTAGCTTAGGGTTTATTTTATAGATAAGTATTTAGTTTTAAATAGGAATAATTTAGTGAATCGAATTAATTTTATTTAGATTTATTGTAATTATATTTAAGTTAGGGGGGTTAGGGTTAGACTTAGATTTAGGGGTTAATAACTTTATTATAGTGGTAGTGATGTTGGGGGCGGCAGATTAGTGTAGTTAGGTTGCGGTGACATTGGGTGCGGCAGATTAGGGGTTAATAAATATAATGTAGGGTTCGGCGATGTTGGGGGCAGCAGATTAGGGGTTCATAAGTATAATGTAGGTGGCGGCGGTGTCCAGAGCGGCAGATTAGGGGTTAATAATATAATGCAGGTGTCGGCGATGTCGGGGCGGCTGATTAGGGGTTAATAAGTGTAAGATTAGGGGTGTTTAGACTCGGGGTTCATGTTAGGGTGTTAGGTGTAGACATAAAAAGTATTTCCCCATAGGAATCAATGGGGCTGCGTTAGGAGCTGAACGCTGCTTTTTTGCAGGTGTTAGTTTTTTTTTCAGCCGGCTCTCCCCCATTGATCCCTATGGGGAAATCGTGCACGAGCACGTTTTACCTGCTCACCGCTACCGTAAGCAGCGCTGGTATTGAGGTGAGATGTGGAGCTAAATTTTGCTCTTCGCTCACTTTTTTGCGGTTAACGCCGGGTTTCTAAAAACCCGTAATACCAGCGCTGTCTGCAAGTGAGCGGTGAGCATAAACTGCTCGTTAGCACAGCACCCCTGTTAAAGCAAAACTCGTAATCTAGGTGATAGTTTTTAAACTATAATACCTTTATCTCCTTCCACATCCCCTGCAGACCTTTTGACTCTAATTGATATTCAAAAATGTCACTTGTGCTACCTGTCTTACATTGGTGTGATATTGCTGGCTTTACAATGATAATCTCATATTGCTTCTCAGATAGTAATCTGTGCTAATTTCCTTATCTGACAATGCCTCGAGTCCACAACGGGGTAGAAACACTCTTGGCACTCTTTGGCGTCTCCACAAAGGCATATTTCCATCATTTACGATTTTCAGGGCACCTTGCCAATGAAATTGCAGCTAAAATTAAGAAAAACTCATTCTTCTCTCAGGAAAATAAAGGAGTAAATTCAATGTTCTCCACACTGGTTATAGAGAACTTTAGCAGTCTTATTTGGAGGAGAATTGTAGGTTCTCCTAAGGCGCAAAATAATGATAAATATGAATTTCGGCGATTTGTGAGGCGCAGGGCCGTCTTTAATATTGACTGGACCCTGGGCAAAAATTTTCTTGGGCCCCCCCCCCTCCCCATACAATTTTGCTCTCCACCCCAACATCCCAAAAAACAACTAAATCAATTTATTTTATAATTGTTTTCAAAATTATTAGCCCAGTAGTGGATCATCCACTGCTGGGCTAATCATTTAAAAGAAAATGAAATAAATTGCAACATGTGAAACTGTACCTAAGCAGTATTAATAAGTAAATAAATATATAAATTCCTCCACTGTGGATTTATTTAATATTCTTTTGAATGTGATTAGCTGGTTAAAGATATTTAGGGCATCCAACAGGAGCAAAGCAAGTTAAAGACTGAGGAGGAAGCATGGAGGTGAAGACAAATATAAGTTTACTGACTGGAACAGCAGAACTGCTATGGGAAACTGTAAAATCTGAGACAGAGAGAAAACAAAAACTATAAAAATAACCTTACATTAATGTGTGAAGTATCAGCATGATACTATACATCAGCCACAGCAGCACATGTCACTTCTTTGCTAGGGACAAGTTCCCTCTCACCCTGCACTAGACAATGCTGCATGGGGAGGGGCGTATGTGCACTCACTTATTCTTCCCACTGACACCTTTCTACAAAGCACTGTTCCCCTAACAAACTTCAGTTAGTTGATCTTAGGGCCACAGTATAAAGAGCAGAGCTAAGGGGACCAGCAGACTGGATGCTGTTTTCCCAAGGCTGAATGGATACAGTGTGAGATGAGACACACAGCCTCAAGACTGAAGAGAGCAGTGTATGCAGCTGCAATGATGCTCAAATCCTCATGTGCCTGCCGCTGTAGCTTTCTGCTGCATGCTCCTACAGTCAGCCCTACCCAGAAACAATCCCCACCACCAGAGCAGTTACCTGGTAACAGTGGTAACCCCAGTAGGACCTTTTCTGATGCAGTGGGAATGGCTGGATGCCAAGTTAGGGCTTTCCATTCAGTGCTGCACAGTGCACATCTAAAACAGCACATGGCAATAGCTTGGCATGTCACATGACACCGGCACGGTCTGGCACAGTTTTTAAAAAAAAAATATATAAGCAGAGAACTTTTGACTGTGACAGTATTATGACTGAATGTGTGTGTTCCCCATGTCACATCAGCAGTCTGGTATGAACCATAAAAAAAAAAAAATTCTTTTTTTTTTTTTTTTTTAGGACTCTTGGGCCCCTCAACAGAGACTGGGCCCTGGGCAGCTGCCCTTTTTGCCCTGTGTTAAAGACGGTCCTGGTGAGGTGTATTTCTAAAAACACAACCAGAAAATGCATTTTAAATCTATATTTGGCGCACATGTGTACCTTGGCGAGAGAAAATAGAGTTGGAGAATTTTGCGGTCGTATTTGCTTAATTTTAGGCATATTTTGCATTGATAAATAGGAGAAGAAATACAATAGAGTATTTGTAGGCACAAAAGTAGGAGAATAAGAATGATAAATAGAACCCAAAAAATTGAAATGCACCCATGCACATTTCAGTTTTGACCTTTTTATCCCTTTAAAACAAAAGAGCTTTTCTAAGTACAGAAACACGGAGAAGGGACGAAGATTTTAAAAAAATGGGTAAAAATGGGTACCTTGCATTCAATCTTCAGTGTGCGGCGACAATCGCATGAAGAGGATCCTCCACACTGGATGGCTCCGTGGCCTCTGGTCCTGCTCTGGGTCCACCTCCATTCCGTGCCGTCTTTGCTCCGGATGAAGATAGAAGATGTACCCGCATTGGATGAAGATGAAGCCGCCTGGAAGAAGACCTACACTGCCGGACTTCAGAAATTGTCAGTACCTATTTTGGGGTTAGACTTAATGGGCACTAAAGAGCTGATTGCCCATACAAATGCCCCTTTAAGGGCAATGGGTAGCTTAGTTTTATTTAGATTTAGGTTTTTTTTCTTTTGGGGGGTTGGTTGGGTGGGGGGTTTACTGTTGGGGGTACTTTGTATTTTTTTAACGTAAAAGAGCTGTTTAACTTAGGGCAATGCCTTACAAAAGGCCCTTTTAAGGGCTATTGGTAGTTTATTGTTAGATTAGGGAGTGCTTTTATTTTTGGGTGGCTTTTTTGTTTTTATAAAGATTTAGGTTTAATTTTCATTATTTTGGATAATTTTGTTTATTATTTTTTGTAATCTTAGTTTATTATTTTTTTCCGTAATTTTAGAGGTTTCTTTTTTAATGTTATTTTTATTTATTTTTTTCATAGTGTTAGGATTTTTTAATTTTGTAATTTAGGTATTTTTATTTTTATAATTTTTTTTTATAGTTTAAGCTTTAGGTTTTTTTTTTTCACAGGTAAGTTTTTATTTTTTTTAAGATAGTTATATTGTAACTTTAATTTAAAGTTAAGGGGGGTGTTAGGTTTAGGGGTTAATAGTTTAATTTAGTGTTTCGCGATGTGGGGGGGTCTGCGGTTTGGGGGTTAAACAATTTATTTTAGTAGTAGCAATGTGGGTGGGCAGCAGATTAGGGGTTAATAGGTTTTATATAGTATTTGCGATGCGGGGGGTGGCTGTTTAGTGGTTAATAGGTAGTTTATGGGTGTTAGTGTACTTTTTTGTTATGAATTTTGTGAAACATTTTTGTTTTGAAAAATCCTTAACTACTGAACAAAGCCCCTGGACCTGACCACTTACCAACCGAATTTTATAAACTACTAGGTAAAGAAATAACACCCGCCATTACCAGGTTATACAATACATATTTTATTAAAGGGGATTGTAGTCTAACTACTTTACCGCTTCCTCAATCACACTTATTCTCAAGAAACATAAAGACCCAGAAGACCCCACATCTTACAGGCCAATATCCCTCGTAAATAACGATTATAAGATATTGATGACTATAATAGCAGAAATAATCTAGAAAGTTCTACATACTTTAATACATCAAGATCAGTCAGGGTTCATGATAGGCTGAAATCCAACTAGGAACATCTGCAGGGTTTTCACTGTTATAGACCACCTCTGGAATAAAATAGTTAACAAAAACAGAAATCTACAATAGACCTAGTATTATTATCGGTGGACGCTGAAAAAGCGTTCGACTCGATAACTTGGGACCACCTGTTTACAGCATTAGATGAATTTGGCTTCTTTGGGAATATATCTTCTCTCATTAGGCTTATTTAAAGTAATCCTATCTCTAATCTAATTGTGAATAACAAATTAACACCAAACATTAAACTAGAGAAAGGAACAAGACAGGGCTGACCGCTCTCACCTCTGCTTTTTAATCACTCAATTGAGCCTCTAGCGATTAAACTCAGACAAGAAATGGAGGGCATATCTTTCGGGAAAAATAAACTAGTTTTATCTCTTTTCGCAGATGATTTATTAATATTTCTCAGTGACAGAAAACAGAGCATCAAATAGTTTTTAGACATCACTGGTCAGTTAGTTCATTCTCGGGGTATAAGATCAACTCAGAGAAATCAGTAATTATGTGGATTACCACCCAGTAGGTCCCCAGGACAAGTGTATCTGGGTATTAATATTAGTAAAAATTCTAAGGACTGGTATATACAAAATTTCACATCATGCCTGGATCAATGTAACGAAAATTTTAATGCTTGGCTGCACCTCCCAATTTCAATTTCCGCGAGGATAATGCTAATTAAATCTATTATCTTTCCACGTGTTCTATATCTATTGCAGAATATACCACTGATTATAAAACAAAAAGATATTAATACATTCAATAGGATGTGCACCTTTTGTATGGCAGGTGAAGAGATCTAGATGTTCAGCAGATATACTGAGTCTCCATACTAGAGCAAGCGGCCTAACCTTACCCAATTTAAAATTATATAATCTGGTGGCATTACTAACATTTTCCCTAGATTGGATTACTGAAGGGAATTATGTCACTCATTTCCAACTAGAAACAGAAATATGCACTCCCTTTTCCTTGCAAGCTCTTCTACATTGCCCGCTGGTGAACTTGCATGGCAGTTATATTGCAAAGGAATAGGAGCTCATGTATGTGCCTCTCTATATCTGCCTATTCAAGGCAACCCTAATTTCCCACTAAGTGTACAAAATAAAGTTTTTAAGGAGTGGAAAGATAAGGGCCTTAAAAATGATACATCAAGTCTATTCAAAACATTTGAAGCAATCATAAATGAATTTGAAGTATCCAGGGTACATTTTTTTGCTTATCTTCAGGTGAGGCATTTTTTTTATAAATTCCGAGCTAACTGTGGCACTAACTAGCAGCTGGGTGATCTAGAAAAGGTTATCCAACTTTATACCAAAGGGAACACTCAAGCTCAGTGGCCTTTAATACAGCCCTTTCACACCAGGGGAAAAAACACATCCAAGTGCTACATAACAAATGGAAAAAATATTTCGCTGAACTCATAGAAGATGAGTTGACAGCCAGTTTGAACGATATTATAAAAGCTAGGCATATAATAACATGGAGAGAGTCTCATTTCAAAGTAGTTAATCAATTATTTTGCACACCGTCGAAACTCTCAATATGGTTTAAATATGACAATATATCTTGCTACAAATGTAGAGAGGTTTTGCCTTGTACCCATCATGACTTTTTGATTTATTGGAAACAGAACTTTTTTGGGAGATATGGTTGTTTATGTAACCCTTTCCTTCTAACTTTTTTTTTTAATTTTATTCTTATGTTTATGAAGTAAACATATCTGTACATATATATTTAAAATGAAAACAAACATACTTTTTTTTTAAAAAATCCATAACTACTGTTTTTTGATTGTGGAATGGATCGTGGTGGTATAAGCTATAACGCTCGCTGAATAGCCATTTTTTGAGTGTGAAATAGAGAGTTGTGGTACAGGTTAAAACGCTTGCGGTATAGCCGTACCGCCGCGACTTGTAATACGGGTGACTTGCCATTCCCCACGCAAAGGCCAATTTTTCAGCGGTATAGCCATACCGCACAACTTGTAATTTAGCTGCATGTTCATTAACATCGTACATAAACTCTGTTTGTCTCATCTGTCTAGTTCAGACTGGATCTAACTAAACCTTGATCATGGATTGGATATTTTCAAGTGTAGAAAATGAAAAAAAATATATAAAAATAAATTCCAATCCTTGATAGACAGAGAAAATGGCAAAATGACAAATTGCAAACAATAGAATATACATAAACTCAATTTTCATTTACAAAAAATAAAAAAAAAGACAAAGAATCAAGTTCCTTAATATTATGCATAAACTCTGTTTATGTAAGGTTCGGTATATCTGTAAGGTAAGGATAAATGGTTTTATTGAACCACAACTGCTGAGTAAGTGAAAGTCGTTAATGTGTAGCAAACTGAAAACTGATTGAACGCATAAACTACTCTCATAAGTAATGTGAACATTCAAGCAACAGGTAGCAATTGAATATAGGTTCATTTAAATATCTCACTATAGCTGTCCCCTCTGAATAACACTAACATACAGCAGTTATTAATACAGGTAGCCCTCAATTTACGCCAGGGTTAGGTTCCAGGAGGAATGGTTGTAAATCGAAACCGTTGTAAATTGAAACCCAGTTTATAATGTAATTCAATGGGAAGTGAGGGAGTTAGGTTCCAGGCCCCTCTCAAAATTGTCATAAGTAACACCACATACATTATTTTCAAAGCTTTGAAATGAAGACTTTAAATGCTAAACAGCATTATAAACCTAATAATATAGATTGTATTATCATCAAACTAAGTTTAATGAACAAAAACATTTGCTAACAGCACCTAATTAATTACACAACAGACTGCATCATCATAAAGCTAAGTTTAATGAACAAAAACGTTTTTTTACCTGCATTTTTCTGCAATCAGTTATCTGCATTGTTAGCATGTTAGATAATATTTGGTCTGCACCTATTCTATGCATTTCAATCTGCAGTGATCAATAGGCAGTAAGGCACCATCCCCTCAAGCAGCTGGACAGGAAGATAATAGGGAAGTGGCTGCTAGATCTTGTTGCTCAATAGCTAATGTCTGCTCTGTGTACACAGCTCAATTTCAGTCTGTTAAGTTGCATAACTTTGCTGCAACACAAGCGGACAGCTCCACCTACTGGCTATTTTAATTAGTGCACTGCTTTCCAAAGCTTTTCAATAGCAGTCACATGACTGAAAAAAAAGGTTGTTATTCTGAAACGGCGCAAATTGAAACATCGTAAACCGAGGGCCACCTGTCAGGGTGCCAGGAATCAGACTAAGAAGAGAAGTGCAAAAATAATCACACCTTTATTAATAGCCAAAAATAATTAAAAGTCCACAAAACAAATAACAAGCCAGGAATCAAAACCAGAGCTGGTAGTCAGAGGAGCCGAGTCAGGAGCCAAAGCGAGTAGTCAGATGAGCCGGAATCAGGAAGAAGGAGAACAGCAGAGTCAGGAACAAGCCAGGGATCAGGAACCAGGAGGGACGTCAGACGGCCATGTAATACACAGGAGCTCTCACAAACAGGTCTGAGACAACGCAAGGGCAAAGCATACTGAACAGAGGCCCTTTAAATAATAAGTGATGACATCACAATTCTGAGACTGCATCCTGTCTCACACTGATGATGAACACCAGTCTGGCCATAAAAGGAAGTGCAGGAAATGAGCAGCATCACACAGTATGCACCAGAGTCAGCAAGAGAGGTGAGTAAAATGGCTGCCAGCAGCACATGGCAAACAAAGGAGGGAAAAAACCCTGACACCACCTGTATTTAATTAACCAGGATAGGGTGCATAGCATTTTACTATAATGAGTGATCACAAATATTTACATCAATGTAAATGACAATACTATATCTTTAAGGAATGCACTAAGTTTTAGAATTGCTGCTATAAGCTTGAGCGTAATGAAGGCGGAAAACTGCAGTCTAGTAACAGAGCAACGGTCATAACTTTTGCAAGAGGTTACCTTCTAATGTCATAGCTCTCAAATATACTTAGCAAGTTTCCCTGAACATTGGTACAGCATGTCATATGCTTGTGAAGTAAAATTTGTAAGCTTACTTTGACTTGGGAGTATCGAAGAGTGCAAGAGTTGCATGCAGCGGATCGGTAAATGCTAAGCTGCAGCGGGAGGCAGAGAATCCTAAGTGTGTGATGTCAGCGGCCTGTTTAGATTTCCGTTGGAACAGCTGTTCATACACGCTGGTAGAAAGAGGCTCCGTTCTCAAGAATGGTGCAGCTGAGATTCAGTGGCAGCCACTACTTCAGCAAATAGAAACAAGGTAAAAGATTGTCTGTAGGTTAGACTGGTTATTATCGTTAGGGCATGGGAATCCTGTAAGTAGATCAGGATCAATACCAAGCATTAATATAAATAACCGGAGGGAATTTATACAGGATGTTGTGATGAAAAGCCAACCCTCAGTTAAAGGGAAAGTAACAGTCGATAATGACATGACAGTTTATATCATCTGTCTAGTCCAGACGGAACCTCTCTGGACCTTGATCATGGATTGGATATTTTTAGTGCAGATAACTAATATACATATACAAACAAACAATCACAAAAAAAAAATCAGTGTTAGCGTATAAGCCCCCAGTGTGGGGGATAGCAGTTTAGCTGTATGAGCTGGAGGAAGAGGGGAGAGGCAAAATCTGTAACTGGGTCTCTAATGGGAGCGACATAATAACAATTTCACATTTAGCTAGAAAAGAGTTTGTTATCCAAGAATATCAGTGGGTCTTGTTGATCCACCACCAGCTGGAATAGCATATTCTTGATAAATCAACTATAGCACTTTTATATTTCCATAGCCTCAAGACAATTTGCCTAGCAGTAAGATTGGCAGTGTTAAAGGGACAGTTTACTCAAAAATGTTCTCCCCTTAAATTTGTTCCCAATGACCCACTTTACCTGCTGGAGTGTATTAAATTGTTTACAAGTATTTCTATTACCCTTATATTGGCATTTGAAATAGTTGATTTAGCCTGTGGTATCCCCACCCATCCTGAAAGTTTTTGGCCTCAAGGCCAAGCTGTGTTAAAGGGACAGTATACACTCATTTTCATATAACTGCATGTAATAGACACTACTATAAAGAATAAGATGCACAGATACTGATATAAAAATCCAGTGTAAAACTGTTTAAAAACTTACTTAGAAGCTGTCAGTTTGGCTCTGTTGAAAATGTAGCTGGAAAGCCCACTGCAAGAGGCAAATAAGACACTCCCCCCCTCCCCCTTCTTTTGTATATGAAAAGACCCTTTACACAAACAGGAGCAAGCTGGAGAAGGTAGCTGACGGTATTCACATAAAACTTTGGGGCTTGGTTAGGAGTCTGAAAATCAGAGCAATGTTATTTAAAAATAAGCAAAACTATACATTTATTTTAAAAAAAAATCTTTATGGGCTATATAAATCATCTACAAAACATTTATGCAAAGAAAAAATGAGTGTATAATGTCCCTTTAACACAGCCAGTAAAAGAAATTACACTCCCAGTGGGTTATAGACTCTCCAAGTATTGGTGATTGGTTTTTGGACAGATATAAGATAAATAAGCAGGTATATTTACACAATGTGATAACGTAATGAGATCTGATTATATCTACAAGCTCAACCCATTTTATTAGCTTGTGGTTTCAAAACACAAAATCAGCTAATTCATATACACAAATAAGCCTTAAAAAAAGCAAATCTCATACATTTTATACTCTGCAGCTGGTAAAAAAAGCAAATGGAAACACATTAAGGGAAAAACAATTTTATAGTATACTGTCCCTTTAATCAACTGTTTATTTTGAAAATGTTCCTGAGTAACTAGGAAGATTACTTGCTCTGCATCAAGTTTAATCTGTGAAGTCCTGCCCGACATAAAGCCAGTTTGGTCTTTGTGAATTATATCTCCTATAATAATTTTTAGTCTATTTGCTAATATATTTGCTAGGATTTTATAGTCTGTATTAAGTAGGGAGATTGGACAATAAGCGCCCATTGCCTCCATTTCTTTATCTTTTTTCAGAATGAGTATACATACGAAGCTGTAAAATATCTAGAAGGTTTGATATTCTTCAAAAAATAACAATTATATAAAGTGACCAAAACTGGAGCAATTTGTTCTTGTAGGATTTTGTAGAATTCAGTAGGGAGTTGGTCTGGGCCAGGAGCCTTACCATTTGCTAGTCTCGAAAAATCGCCTGTGTGATTTCGTGTAGTGTGATTTCCTTATTTAGCATTAATAATTGATTTTGGGAAGAGTGATATTATCGCAGAATTCCCTCTTGGCTTGATTGTTAATGTTATCTGCAGCATATATTTTCTGGAAATAAAGCCGAAATTGAGCCATTATGTCGTTTGGCAGGTATATTTTTTCCCTTCAACTGATATTGTCTCTATATAATTATTTTTCTTCCTGATTTTAGCTAAATTAGGTAGAAATTTGTCTGACTTTGTATGTATGTCTATTGAATAATGTGATATTTTTACTTTATTTTTGTGTTGTTAATTCATAAAGGATTATCTTTCAGTTTTAGCTTTTTGATATTCTGTCCAATTAGATCTAATAGTATTTTTTATATATCTTGCATATTTATTATTTAATTGAGTGGCTAACTGTATCTCTCTCTTCCCTATTATCTTTTTCCGTTTGGACATATAAGCTTTAATTTCCCCTCGAAGATCAGGCGGACAGATTGGGTTGATTGACACCCCCTAGATTGTCCGCAAGTCTGCAGGGGGCGGCGTTGCACCAGCAGCTCACAAGAGCTGCTGGTGCATTACTGAATACAAAGAGCGTATTGCTCTCCGCATTCACCGATGTCACCAACAGTGCGGATCAGGTCCGACAGACATTTGATAAATAGGCCTCATTGTCTGTAGTTTTAACAAGTTTTGTTGTGTATTTTGTAGGTCATCTATGTCTGTAATTCTCTTTTCAATATCAGATATTCTGTTTGAAGACTGTTTAATTTCATTAGATAAAGTTGTGATATCATTTTTTAATCCCTCAAATTGGGGTAAAAAAATAAATAATTTATGCTTACCTGATAAATTACTTTCTTTTACGATATGACGTGTCCACGGATTTCATCCTTACTTGTGGGATATTAAACTCCTGCTAACAGGAAGTGGCAAAGCACCACAGCAGAGCTGTATATATAGCCCCTCCCCTTCCCCTCCACCCTCAGTCATTCGGCCGAAGGTATAGGAAGAGAAAAAGGAAAGGCTAAAAGGTGCAGAGGTGACTGAAGTTTACAAAAAATATAAAGAAAAACTGTCTTAAAAAGAACAGGGTGGGCCGTGGACTCGTCATAAAGTAAAAGAAAGTAATTTATCAGGCATAAATTTAGTTTTCTTTTACAAAGATATGACGAGTCCACGGATTTCATCCTTACTTGTGGGAAACCAATACCAAAGCAATAGGACACGGATGAAAGGGAGGGGCAAGACAGGAACCTAAACGGAAGGCACCACTGCTTGAAGAACCTTTCTCCCAAAAATAGCCTCAGAAGAAGCAAAATAATCAAATTTGGAAAATTTGGAAAAAGTGTGAAGGGACGACCAAGTCGTAGCCTTACAAATCTGTTCAACAGATGCATCGCTTCTAAAAGCCAATGTGGAAGCCACAGCCCTAGTTGAACGAGCCTTAATTCTTTCAGGAGGCTGTTGTCCAGCAGTCTCATATGCCAGGCGGATGATACTTCTCAGCCAAAAAGAAAGAGAGGTAGCTGTAGCTTTCTGACCCCTACGCTTTCCAGAATAAACAATGAATAAAGAAGAAGATTGACGGAAATCCTTAGTTGCCTGTAAGTAAAACTTTAGGGCACGGACCACATCCAAATTATGCAACATACGCTCCTTCATAGAAGAAGGGTTAGGACATAAGGAAGGAACAACAATTTCCTGATTAATATTCTTATTTGAAACAACCTAAAAACAGAACTTTCCAGGATAACAATTTGATATCCATGGAATGCATGGGTTCAAACGGAACCCCTTGAAGAACTCGAAGAACTAAATTCAAACTCCAGGGAGGAGTAATGGGTCTAAATACAGGCTTAATTCTAGATAAAGCCTGACAAAAAGACTGAACATCTGGTACATTTGCCAAACGTTCATGAAACAGAATTGACAAAGCTGAAATTTGTCCCCTTAAGGAACTTGGTGATAACCCTTTCTCCAATCCTTCTTGGAGAAAAGACAGAATCCTAGGAATCCCAACTTTACTCCATGAGTAACTCTTGGATTCACACCAATAAAGATATTTACACCATATCTTATGATAGATTTTTCTAGTGACAGGCTTTCTAGCCTATATCAAAGTATTGATGACCGAATCAGAGAATCCTTGCTTCGATAAAATCAAGCGTTCAATCTCCACGCAGTCAGCTGCAGAGAAATTAGATTTGGATGTTGGAAAGGACCTTGAATGAGAAGGTCCTGTCTCAATGGAAGTTTCCACGGTGGCAGAGAGGACATGTCCACTAGATCTGCATACCAAATCCTGCGTGGCCACACAGGCACTGTCAGGATCACTGAAGCTCTCTCCTGTTAGATTCGAGCAATCACGCGTGGAAGGAGAGGAAACGGCGGAAACACATAAGCTAGGCTGAACAACCAAGGCACTGCCAAGGCATCTATCAGTTTGGCCTGAGGATCCCTTGACTGGGATCCGTATCTTGGAAGCTTGGCATTCTGTCGAGATGCCATCAAATCCAATTCCGGTCTGCCCCATCTGAGAATAAATGAGGCAAATACCTCTGGGTGAAGTTCCCACTCCCCTGGATGAAAAGTCTGCCAACTTAGAAAATCTGCTTCCCAGTTCTCTACTCCTGGGATTTAGATTGCTGACAGATGACAAGAGTGGGCCTCTGCCCAACTGATTGTCTTGGATACCTCTATCATTGCTAAGGAATTTCTTGTTCCCCCCTGATGATTGATAAATGCCACAGTCATGATGTTGTCCAACTGGAATCTGATGAATTTGGCCGAAGCCAACAGAGGCCACACGCCTGAAGCATATTGAATATTGCTCTCAGTTCCAGAATATTGATTGGAAGTAGAGACTCCACTTGAGTCCAAACACCCTGAGCCTTCAGGCAGTTCCAAACTGCACCCCAGCCCAGAAGGCTGGCATCTGTTGTCACTATCACCCACGAGGGTCTGCGGAAACAAGTCCCTTGGGACAGATGATCCAGCAACAACCATCAAAGAAGAGAGTTTCTGGTCTCTTGATCCAGATTTATCTGAGGAGATAAATCTGCATAATCCCCATTCCACTGTCCGAGCATGCACAGTTGCAGTGATCTGAGATGAAAGCGAGCAAACGGAACGATGTCCATTGCCGCTACCATAAATCCAATTACCTCCATACACTGAGCCACTGATGGCCGAGGAATGGACTGAATGGTGCTCGGCAAGTATTTAGAATCTTTGATTTTCTGACCTCCGTCAGAAATTTTTTCATAGCTACCGAGTCTATCAGGGTTCCCAAGAAAGGACCCTTGTCTGTGGGACAAGTGAACTCTTCTCTATGTTCACCTTCCAGCCGTGGGTTCTCAAAAAAGACAACACTGTGTCCGTGTGAGAGTTTGTCAGATGATATGTTGACGCCTGAATCAGAATATCGTCCAGATAAGGCGCCACCGCTATTCCTCGCGGTGAGATCTAAAATGGGTCTTAAAGTTCCCCCTTTTTTGGGAACCACAAATAGGTTTGAGTAAAACCCCTGTCCCTGTTCCAATTTTGGAACTGGACAAATTACTCCCATAGTAGAAAGGTCTTTTACACAGCGTAAGAATGCCTCTCTTTTTATCTGGTTTGCAGATAACTTTGAAAGATAAAATCTCCCTCTTGGGAGAAAGTCCTTAAATTCCAATTGATAACCGTGGGTCACTATTTCTAGTGCCCAGGGATCCTTAACATCTCTTGCCCAAGCCTGAGTAAAGAAAGAGAGTCTGCCCCTACTAGATCCAGTCCCGGATCGGGGGCCGCTCCTTCATGCTATCTTAGGAGCAGCAGCGGGCTTTTTGGATTGTTTACCCTTATTCCAGTTCTGATTAAGTCTCCAGACTGACTTAGATTGGGTAAAATTCCCTTCCTGCTTTGAGGAAGAAGAAGAAGTGGGGGGTCCTCCTTTAAAGTTCCGAAAGGAACGAAAATTATTCTGTTTACCCCTAATTTTTACCGATTTATCCTGAGGTAGGGCATGGCCTTTACCTCCTGTAATATCAGAAATGATTTCCTTCAATTCTGGCCCGAAAAGGGTCTTACCTTTAAAGGGAATAGCTAAAAGCTTATGTTTTGATGACACATCAGCGACCAAGATTCGCTAAAACCTCCCTAAGTAACAGGCGGAGGTGTTCAAGCTTAAATTTAAATGACATAGCATCCGAATCTGTCTGAGGCAAAACATTCCCTAAATCAGAAATTTCACCCTCAAACAGTAATTCCCATATCCCCAACTCAGAGCACTGTAAGGGAACATCGGAAATAACTAATAAAGCATCAGAGGATTCAGTATTTACATTAATACTTGACGTACTGCGTTTACCCTGCAACACTGGTAATTTAGACAATACCTCTGTAAGGGTAGTTGACATAACTGCAGCCATCTCCTGCAGAGTAAAGGAATTAGACGCACTAGAAGTACTAGGCGTCACTTGTGTGGGCGTTAAAGGTTGTGACACTTGGGGAGAATTGGATGGCATATCCTGATTATCTTCAGACGGAGAATCATCCTTAGGCACACTTACTTTATTTAAAATATGCTTTTTACATTGTAAAGCCCTTTCAGTACAAAAGTTACACAATGTTAGAGGGGGTTGCACAATAGCTTCTAAACACATAGAACAATGAGAAACCTCAATGTCAGACATGTTGAATAGACTAGTAATACCACAAAAGTTGTTAAAACACTTATTTATAGCATAAAATAAACATTAGAAAAAACGTGTACTGTGCCTTTAAGAAAAGAAAAAGTGAACAATTTTTCCAAAATGCACAAAAAACGTTAAAAAATTCCTAAATTTAACTTAAATATCGTTGGTTAATCCAAAAATTACTGCACCCAGAAGCAAGGGCAGAAATAAGGCTTTAGAAGTACTTATATCAACATCTAGTCAAAAGATAGATAAAAATACCCTCTACACCTTGCCACAGCTCTGCTGTGGCGCCTACCTGCCCCCAGAGTACTTCATATCAAGTTTCCAACCCTTCATACCAGCTACACAGTCCAGGAGCCACCGAGTTACTGTTTGCTGCTGCTAAGCCTGAAGGAAATGTGCCAAAATAGGCTCCGCCCCTTAATGTCAAAAGTTGGAGTAGGCCCAAACAACACCGCATGGGAATGCAGTTTTGCACTAAAGTAGAAATACACACACAATACAACCCTCAAGCATAAAACCAATAAGTTTTAAGTGCCAAAAATAAAAAACATAAAACATCGTTTTTTACATTGTCTCCCATGTCACATAATGCCCAAATATCAACTAATGATAAATATAATATAGGGACTCCAGTAACACCCCTCTTATTAAAATAGGTTTTACTGCTTACCCCATCCCCATACAGGTAAGTAATGCCAGCCAGTTCTGATACACCAAGTCTCCTCAGAAAAAAAGGCTGCACATACCTTAATGCTGCTTGTAGCATGAAACCGGTCTCCACACTGAAGATATCTCATGGTTACCTTCAGAAGTCTTGTTACAACCAGTTACAAATGCTAAGATCATCAAACCTCAGGGCAGAAATCTTCTTCCATATCCCCCTGAGGAAAATAGTACGCACCGGTACCATTTAAAATAAAAAACTTCTTGATTGAAGAAACTAAAACTAACACCTCACTTTACCATGTCTTCCTAGTATAACACAGGCAAAGAGAATGACTGGGAGTGGAGGGGAAGGGGCTATATATACAGCTCTGCTGTGGTGCTCTTTGCCACTTCCTGTGAGTAGGAGGTTAATATCCCACAAGTAAGGATGAAATCCGTGGACTCGTCATATCCTTGTAAAATAAATATATCCGAAATCTTCCTAAACAAACTTTCTTTATCAATATTGTTATTAGTTATTGGTGCCTTAGCTAGCATGTCTGTTTCTAGACTACCAACGCTGTTGTGTAATTTCTTATCTTTTTGTTTTGGAGGCATGATAGGAGAGTTGGGTTTTCTATAGGTTAGGGATTTATCCATTAACTAAAAATATGACGGATCTTGGTGTGTTTAGCGTTGTGCGTAAGCAAAAAATATACAGGTGTCTAATTCAAGAGTTAAAACTTATGTAGTGAAAGCAATTCTTTAGAAAATTTTGCAAGCCCCCCCAAAAAATCAACAACCCACTGTCTGACACTGAATAGTGAAAACTAGTGAACAGAAATAAAATGTGAAAGATATAAGGCCTTATAGTGAGTGTCACCTTTGTCCTCTCTACCCTTCCTTCCTATTAGTTCTATTGGTCCTTAACCTATTCTTCCCAGCCAATCAAGGGCTGCTTGTTGGTGAGCAACTATTTAGTTATAGTTTTGTCAAAATGCAATTAGAGGTACAGTACAATAATAGGGCAAAACAGAGAAAAATATCACCAGTCTTCCCTGTATAAACCAATAATAGCCACCAAGCAATTTAATAGCTTTCAGGGAGTATATAACTATATTATTTGATTAGGCTTTTGCCTAGAGAGATGTCATAGTAGACTTCAGTTAATATGTTTCTTCTCAGTGTCAATATAGAGAACCTTTTAAAGAGCTCAAAGCTATTCCTGAAGGCTAAGTATAGAACCTTCACAAATGGTATGTTAGGGAAGCCTTATAAAATAACCAGAATATAGACTGATGCAGGAATATGCAGTTACTTTAAATTATAGGTTTCTCTCTATGTAAATTTTAAGTTACTTAGTAGTGAGAAGTTAGGGTAGGCGCTTGGGGCGTTATAGCCACTCTTCAGCATAAGCTCCTCAATAGCGTATAAAGGAAAAGTTGAGAAGTTTGAAGAGGGCGCTATACAGCTAACACATGAATAAAATTATTAATGAAATTGTGAGATCATAAGTATCAAAAATCTTCTGAATTTAATTAATAATGTCTAAAAACAGATCTAAAAATAAATGTGCATATATCATAGATTACAGTATGGATGTAAAAAGGGATGTCTCCCTATAAAACAAGTCATACTAAAACATTAAATAAAGCAAAATGTAGAAGTCTGCTAAATACGAAGACCTTCTATGACTCAGTTTGAGGCAAAGTCATTCCCCAAAACAAACAAGTGCACTTGTGTAGCAGATTGTGGTTACTTTTAACCGTTCCAGTGTATAATAAGGTACAATGTCCTCATTCCATGTCACTGTTCCATACAGTTAATGGTGAGTTCCAAATAGAATTAGAGTAGACACCTAACCCTGGTATCCTCCATTTGCCTTGCGCTCACACAGCAGCGAGATCCACGTCTCTTAAGCCATAGCACACCTTGTGTGAACCTGGTGAGACTTTGCTTCCCTGCATAGCGTTCCACTCAGCGTAACGATCATATCTAATACGGGTCACCTGATCTTAAGTCGTTTTCTTATTGGCTGAAAAGCATACTTTTGAAAGTTATCAACACAAATAGTTGGAAGGTTTCTTTCTGTAGTAAAATATCCACAGCAATCACATCGGCTCTCCACAGTTATTAATCAACGCGTTTCGTCCAATTCCCAGGGCTTTATCAAGATAATAACTGTGGAGAGCCGATGTGATTGCTGTGGATATTTTACTACAGAAAGAAACCTTCCAACTATTTGTGTACATTTTGCTTTATTTAATGTTTTAGTACAATTTGTTTTATAGGGAGACATCTCTTTTTATATTCATACTGTGATCTATTATATATGCACATTTATTTTTAGATCTGTTTTTAGAAATTATTAATTAAATTCAGAAGATTTTTGATACTTATGATCTCACATTTTTTTTTTATTTTTTTTTTCAACAAGCTTTATTGATATAATTAAAGGTATTACAATTGCCATGGATTGTATCCGGCGTTATACAGTTAAATCAATGAAAAGAAAGAAAAGAAAAGGAAAAGCATGAGACAGGAACAAAACTGTCTGTTGTTCAAAGTTTTGTGGATCATGGCATTGCATACCTAAAAAGAGTATCTCAGTAGAACAAGGTAGCTTGTAAAGTTTTTCTTTTTTCCAGAACATGTGGATGAAACAACCACCAAACATATAAACTTTGCTACATAACATATATCCTAACTAAGAAATCTTACAGATATACATACACTTGAGGGAAAATTGCTATCAGCAAAATAATAATTAAGTAACTAGATTAAAGTTCCAAAGAACAAAACGAGACACAGGCCCAAGACAAAGCTCTAGCTGGATTATACCTTTTTCCTCACCATATGAAGTGATTTAAACAAATAGGGAGGCCTCATTGCTGGGGTTATTTAATTGGGGTGGTGTCCTAGCATGTGTATAAATGTATGTTTCCCAGAATAAAGACATGGCACAATAGAAGTCCATCCTATTTGTTTTCTGATAGTGAAATCTTTCAAGGGACAGGAGGAGTGTGACGTTTTGTGACCATTCTTTCTGTTGTCAAATGAGCTGTGTAAAATAACCAGAATATAGACTGATGCAGGAATATGCAGTTACTTTAAATTATAGGTTTCTCTCTATGTAAATTTTAAGTTACTTAGTAGTGAGAAGTTAGGGTAGGCGCTTGGGGCGTTATAGCCACTCTTCAGCATAAGCTCCTCAATAGCGTATAAAGGAAAAGTTGAGAAGTTTGAAGAGGGCGCTATACAACTAACACATGAATAAAATTATTAATGAAATTGTGAGATCATAAGTATCAAAAATCTTTTGAATTTAATTAATAATGTCTAAAAACAGATCTAAAAATAAATGTGCATATATCATAGATTACAGTATGGATGTAAAAAGGGACGTCTCCCTATAAAACAAGTCATACTAAAACATTAAATAAAGCAAAATGTAGAAGTCTGCTAAATACGAAGACCTTCTATGACTCAGTTTGAGGCAAAGTCGTTCCCCAAAACAAACAAGTGCACTTGTGTAGCAGATTGTGGTTACTTTTAACCGTTCCAGTGTATAATAAGGTACAATGTCATCATTCCATGTCACTGTTCCATACAGTTAATAGTGAGTTCCAAATAGAATTAGAGTAGACAAAAGCCACTTATGTTACCTAACCCTGGTATCCTCCATTCGTTAAACAAAATAGAGGGTTGTCTTTTTCCTTCTCCTTCTCTGTATCTTTTATGTTTCCATTTAACTAGTCTAAGCCAGCAGCATTAGACCATTCAGGGCTTATTATACATAGAGTTTTACTTGAGATATAAGCTTCTGCAGCTAGATTCAAACCCTTGATATTGAAATGAGGGAACATATGGATATCAGGACAGCAGGCTTCAGAGAAGGTGCAAAACAAATCCTTAGCAGGGAAAACCCATATTCCAGGAGTTATTATCAGGTATTTTTTTTTATTATCAGGTATTTGTAGAGTGCCAACAGGTTCTGCAGCGCTATGAACATGGGAGGTATATAAAAAACGACAGGGATCAAATGGGGAGAGAGGGTCCTGCCGAGAGTTGCACTGTTGTAATCGGCTCTTAAGAAGGTGAACTACAAACAGCTGGGCTCATAGGCTTACATGCTATGGGGTTTTAGGGGATAGCAGTGGAGATAGGAAGGTTAGTATAGGTTGTAAGCGTCCCTGAATAGTAGAGTCTTCAGGGAGCACTTGAAGCTTTTAAAATTAGGGGAGATTCTTGTGGAGCGAGGCAGAGAGTTCCATAAGATGGGAGCCAATCTGGAAAAATCTTGTAGACGGGAATGTGAGGAAGTAACAAGAGAGGAGGAGAGTAGGAGATCATGAGCGGAGCGAAGGAGACAAGAGGGAGAGTATCTGGAGACAAGGTCTGAGATGTAGGGGGGCGCAGTGCAATTGAGGGCTTTGTGTGTCATAGTGAGAATTTTGTGTTTAATCCTGGAGGCAAGAGGAAGCCAGTGAAGGTATTTGCAGCGAGGTGCGGCAGATGAAGAGCGACGTGCAAGGAAGATGAGCCTGGCAGAGGCATTCATTATGGATTGTTAAGGAGCTAGGCGGCAGCTAGGGAGACCAGAGAGGATAGAGTTGCAGTAGTCGAGGTGGAAAAGGATGAGAGAGTGGATTAAAATCTTTGTTGTGTCTTGTGTAAGGAAATACAGGTAGCCCTCAGTTCACACCGGGGTTAGGTTTCAGAAGGAATGGTTGTAAATTGAAACCGTTGTAAATTGAAACCCAGTTTATAATGTAAATCAATGGGAAGTGAGGGAGTTAGGTTCCAGGCCCCTCTCAAAAAGTAACACCTAGTACATTATTTGTAAAGCTTTGAAATGAAGACTTTAAATGCTAAACCACATTATAAACCTAATAAAATAATCACACAACACAGAATATATAATTAAATTAAGTTAAATGAACAAAAACATTTGCTAAACAGCATTATAAACCGAATAAAATAATCACACAACACAGACTTTACTTGCATTTTTCTGCAAACAGATTTCAATAACAGTCACATGACTTAAAAAAAAGGTTGTTATTCTGAAACGGCGCAAATTCAACCGTTGTAAACCGAGGGCCATCTTGTATCTAATTTTAGCAATGTTTTTAAGGTGGAAGCGGCAGGCTTTAGCCAAGGACTGAATGTGAGGAGTGAAAGAAAGATCTGAGTCAAGTGTGACCCCAAGACATCGGGCATGTGAGGTTGGGGTAATGATGGAGTTGTCAACAGTTATAGAGACATGGGGGTGGAGATTTCGGAAGAAGAGGGGAAAATAAGGAGCTCAGTTTTGGAGAGATTTAGCTTGAGGTAGTGAGAGGACATCTAAGATGAGATATGAGAGAGACAGTTAGTGACACGGGTTAGCAAGGAAGGAGATAGTTCTGGTGCAGAGAGGTAGATTTGGGTATCGTCAGCATACAAATGATAATGAAACCCTTTGGACTTTATTAAGGAACCTAGTGAGGACATGTAGATTGAGAAGAGAAGGGGACCGAGGACAGAGCCTTGCGGTACCCCAACAGAAAGAGGTAATGGGACAGAGAATACCCCAGAGAAGGCTACACTAAAGGTATGGTTAGACAGATAGGAAGAGAACCAAGAGAGAGCTGTGTCACAGATGCCGAAGGATTGTAGGGTATGGAGCAAAAGAGGGTGGTCGACAGTATCAAAGGCAGATCAAGGAGGATAAGTAGAGAGAAGTGGCCTTTTGATTTTGCTGTAAGTAGGTCATTGGTAACCTTAACAATTGCTGCCTCTGTTAAGTGAAGGAGGCAAAATCCAGATTGCAATGGGTCAAGGAGGGAGTTTAATGTTATTTAAGGCAGTCTCTAATATCCCAGGTTTTTAAGTATAGACAACTTATTATTATAGCGTTGAAGAAAGTCTGTACATTGACCAATAAGTATAGACAGTACTTATCTGAGATAGGTTGAGGTTTAGTCCTCCTGCTTCCAAATCGCCAGCCGCAGTGATGTAAGGCCTGTGTCTAGCTGAGACAGTAATACTTTTGATCAAGTCGGTTCTCTATACAGCCCTGTTGGTAAGAAAACATAATTTATGTAAGAATTTACCTGATAAATTAATTTATTTCAAATTGGCAAGAGTCCATGAGCTAGTGACGTATGGGATATACATTCCTACCAGGAGGGGCAAAGTTTCCCAAACCTCAAAATGCCTATAAATACACCCCCACCACACCCACAATTCAGTTTAACGAATAGCCAAGAAGTGGGGTGATAAGAAAGGAGCGAAAGCATCAACAAGGAATTGGAATAATTGTGCTTTATCCAAAAAAATCATAACCACCATAAAAAGGGTGGGTCTCATGGACTCTTGCCAATATGAAAGAAATGAATTTATCAGGTAAATTCTTACATAAATTATGTTTTCTTTCATGTAATTGGCAAGAGTCCATGAGCTAGTGACATATGGGATAGCAAATACCCAAGATGTGGAACTCCACGCAAGAGTCACTAGAGAGGGAGGGATAAAAATAAAGACAGCCAATTCCGCTGAAAAATTAATCCACAACCCAAATCAAAAGTTTTAATCTTTATAATGAAAAAAACTGAAATTATAAGCCGAAGAATCAAACTAAAACAGCTGCCTGAAGTACTTTTCTACCAAAAACTGCTTCTGAAGAAGAGAAAACATCAAAATGGTAGAATTTAGTAAAAGTATGCAAAGAAGACCAAGTTGCTGCTTTGCAAATCTGATCAACAGAAGCTTCATTCTTAAAAGCCCAGGAAGTGGAAACTGACCTAGTAGAATGAGCCGTAATCCTCTGAGGCAGGGATTTACCCGACTCCAAATAAGGATGATGAATCAAAAGCTTTAACCAAGATGCCAAAGAAATGGCAGAAGCCTTCTGACCTTTCCTAGAACCAGAAAAGATAACAAATAGACTAGAAGTCTTTCTGAAATCTTTAGTAGCTTCAACATAATATTTCAAAGCTCTTACCACATCCAAAGAATGCAAAGATCTCTCCATAGAATTCTTAGGATTAGGAGACAACGAAGGGACAACAATTTCTCTACTTATGTTGTTGGAATTCACAACTTTAGGTAAAAATTTAAATGAAGTCCGCAAAACCGCCATATCCTGATGAAAAACCAGAAAAGGAGGCTCACAAGAAAGAGCAGATAATTCAGAAACTCTTCTAGCAGAAGAGATAGCCAAAAGGAACAATACTTTCCAAGAAAGTAATTTAATGTCCAGAGAATGCATAGGGGGTTAGTTATCAAGCCGTCTACTTTACCTGCCTTCGTCGGTCCAATACGCCCGTCTAAGCTCGCCTACCATCGCCGCCACGGACCTTCAAAATTTCGCCTAAGTTATCAAAAAAGCTGTCAAAAAGCCGCGCACCAAGTACGGGGCGATGAGCAGCGGACTGTGAGAGTTATCACTCATCCGATCTCGCTGCTCTTCGGCTTTTTGACATCTTTATTGATACCCCTGTCACTAAGCACCCACACTAACTACACTGTTCTACCCCCTATACCGGAGCCCCCTGCAACTCAATAAAGTTATTAACCCCTAAACCGCCGCTCCTAGACCCCACCGCAACTCTTATAAATGTATTAACCCCTAAACCGCCGCTCCCGGACACCGCCACCACTTACATTTTACCTAGTAACCCCTATCCTGCCCCCTGTATACCGCCGCCACCTATAATAAAGTTATTAACCCCTATCCTGCGGATCCCGGACCTCGCCGCAACGAAATAAATAGTTTAACCCCTAAACCGCCGCTCCCGGACCGCGCCGCAATCTTAAACTTATTAACCCCTAATCTGCCCCCCTACACCGTCGCCACCTATAATAAATTTATTAACCCCTATCCTGCCCCCCCTACACTGCCGCCACTGTAATAAAATTATTAACCCCTAAACCTAAGTCTAACACTAACCCTAACACCCCCCTAACTTAAATATTAATTAAATAAATCTAAATAATATTTCTCTTATTAACTAAATTAATCCTATTTAAAACTAAATACTTGCCTTTAAAATAAACCCTAATATAGCTACAATATAAATAATAATT
Source organism: Bombina bombina (assembly GCF_027579735.1). Lineage (NCBI taxonomy): Eukaryota > Metazoa > Chordata > Amphibia > Anura > Bombinatoridae > Bombina > Bombina bombina. The sequence goes on from NC_069500.1 coordinate 117,960,801, forward strand.
ATATCGTAGCTATTTTAGGATTTATTTTTATTTTACAGGCAACTTTCAATTTATTTTAACTAGGTACAATAGCTATTAAATAGTTAACTATGTAATAGATAGCTAGCTAAAATAAAGAGAAATTTACCTGTAAAATAAAAACTAACCTAAGTTACAATTACACCTAACACTACACTATACTTTAATAAATTATTCCTATTTAAAACTAAATACTTACCTGTAAAATAAACCCTAAGATAGCTACAATATAATTAATAATTATATTGTAGCTATTTTAGGATTTATATTTATTTTACAGGTAACTTTGTATTTATTTTAGCTAGTTAGAATAGTTATTAAATAGTTATTAACTATTTAATAACTACCTAGCTAAAAGAAATACAAAATTGCCTGTAAAATAAATCCTAACCTAAGTTACAATTAAACCTAACACTACTCTATCATTAAATTAATTAAATAAATTAGCTACAAATAACTACAAATTCAATTAAATAAACTATCTAAAGTACAAAAAGTAAAAAAGCTAAGTTACAAAAAATAAAATAAATAAGTTACAAACATTTAAAAAATATTACAACAATTTTAAGCTACATACACCTAATCTAAGCCCCCTAATAAAATAACAAAGCCCCCCAAAATAAAAAAATTCCCTACCCTATTCTACATTAAAAAGTTACCAGCTCTTTTACCTTACCAGCCCTTAAAAGGGCCTTTTGCGGGGCATGCCCCAAAGAATTCTGCTCTTTTGCCTGTAAAATAAAAATACAACCCCCCCAACATTAAAACCCACCACCCACATACCCCTAATCTAACCCAACCCCCCCTTAAAAAAACCTAACACTACCCCCCTGAAGATCATCCTACCTTGAGTCGTCTTCAGCCAGCCGACCACCGATGGAATCGAAGAGGAGATCCGAAGCGGCAGAAGTCATCATCCAAGGGGCACTGAAGAAGTCTAAACACTTACGAAGCTTACGTCACTAAATTCTACTTTTGCCGGTATCTAGGGCTTGATAACTAAGGCAAATCAGCCTCGCCACAAATACGCTGCGGAATTCCAGCGTATTTGAGGTTGACGGCTTGATAACTAGGGGCCCATAGGCTCAAATGGAGGAGCCTGTAAAGCCTTCAAAACCAAATTAAAACTCCAAGGAGGAGAGATTGACTTAATGACAGGCTTGATACGAACCAAAGCCTGTACAAAACAATGAATATCAGGAAGATTAGCAATTTTTCTGTGGAACAAAACAGAAAGGAAAGGAACTTGCAGACAAACCCTTATCTAAACCATCTTGAAGAAACTGTAAAATTCTAGGAATTCTAAAAGAATGCCAAGAGAATTCATGAGAAGAACACCATGAAATGTAAGTCTTCCAAACTCGATAATAAATCTTTCTAGACACAGATTTATGAGCCTGCAACATAGTATTAATCACTAAGGCCTAGATTTAGAGTTTGGCGTTAGCCGTCAAAACCAGCGTTAGAGGCTCCTAATGCTGGTTTTAGGCTACCGCCGGTATTTGGAGTCAGTCAGGAAAGGGTCTAACGCTCACTTTGCAGCCGCGACTTTTCCATACCGCAGATCCCCTTACGTCAATTGCGTATCCTATCTTTTCAATGGGATCTTTCTAACTCCGGTATTTAGAGTCGTGGCTGAAGTGAGCGTTAGAAATCTAACGACAAAACTCCACCCGCAGAAAAAAGTCAGTAGTTAAGAGCTTTCTGGGCTAACGCTAGCTCTTAACTACTGTGCTCTAAAGTACACTAACACCCATAAACTACCTATATACCCCTAAACCGAGGTCCCCCCACATCGCCGCCACTATATTTAAATGTTTTTTACCCCTAATCTTCCGCTCCGTACACTGCCGCCAACTACATTATCCCTATGTACCCCTAATCTGCTGCCCCTAACACCGCCGACCCCTATATTATATTTATTAACCCCTAATCTGCCGCCCCCGCTATTGCTGACCCCTGCCCCTGCATATTATTATTAACCCCTAATCTGCCGCTCCGTATACCGCCGCAGCATACATTATCCCTATGTACCCCTAATCTGCTGCCCCTAACACCGCCGACCCCTATATTATATTTATTAACCCCTAATCTGCCCCCCACAACGTCGTCGACAGCTACCTACAATAATTAACCCCTAATCTGCCGAGCGGAGCTCACCGCTACTATAATACATTTTTTAACCCCTAAAGCTAATTTTAACCCTAACCCTAACACCCCCCTAAATTAAATATAATTTTTATCTAACAAAATAAATTAACTCTTATTAAATAAATTATTCCTATTTAAAGCTAAATACTTACCTGTAAAATAAACCCTAATATAGCTACAATATAAATTATAATTATATTATAGCTATTTTATGATTAATATTTATTTTACAGGCAACTTTGTATTTATTTTAACCAGGTACAATAGCTATTAAATAGTTAAGAACTATTTAATAGTTACCTAGTTAAAATAATTACAAATTTACCTGTAAAATAAATCCTAACCTAAGTTACAATTAAACCTAACACTACACTATCAATAAATGAATTAAATAAAATACCTACAATTACCTACAATTAAACCTAACACTACACTATCAATAAATTAATTAAATACAATACCTACAAATAACTACAATTAAATAAACTAACTAAAGTACAAAAAATAAAAAAGAATTAAGTTACAAAAAATAAAAAAATATTTACAAACATTAGAAAAATATTACAAGAATTTTAAACTAATTACACCTACTCTAAGCCCCCTAATAAAATAACAAAGACCCCCAAAATAAAAAAAATGCCCTACCCTATTCTAAATTACAAAAGTTCAAAGCTCTTGTACCTTACCAGCCCTTAAAAGGACCTTTGTGGGGCATGCCCCAAAGAATTCAGCTCTTTTGCCTGTAAAATAAAACATACAATACCCCCCCCAACATTACAACCCACCACCCACATACCCCTAATCTAACCCAAACCCCCCTTGAATAAACCTAACACTAAGCCCCTGAAGATCTTCCTACCTTATCTTCACCTCACCGGGTATCACCGATCGGTCCTGGCTCCAAAATCTTCATCCAACCCAAGCGGGGGCTGGCGATCCATAATCCTGCGGCTGAAGAGGTCCAGAAGAGGCTCCAAAGTCTTCATCCTATCCGGGAAGAAGAGGCGATCCAGACCGGCAACCATCTTGATCCAAGCTGCATTTTCTATCTTCATCCGATGAGGAACGGCTCCATCGTGAAGGCCTCCAGCGCGGACCAATCTTCTTCCTCCGACGTCCAACTGAAGAATGACGGTTCCTTTAAGGGACGTCATCCAAGATGGCGTCCCTCGAATTCTGATTGGCTGATAGGATTCTATCAGCCAATCGGAATTAAGGTAGGAAAATTCTGATTGGCTGATGGAATCAGCCAATCAGAATCAAGTTCAATCCGATTGGCTGATCCAATCAGCCAATCAGATTGAGCTCGCATTCTATTGGCTGTTCCTATCAGCCAATCGGAATTCGAGGGATGCCATCTTGGATGACGTCCCTTAAAGGAACCGTCATTCTTCAGTTGGACGTCGGAGGAAGAAGATTGGTCCGCGCTGGAGGTCTTCACGATGGAGCCGTTCCTCATCGGATGAAGATAGAAGATGCCGCTTGGATCAAGATGGTTGCCGGTCTGGATCGCCTCTTCTTCCCGGATAGGATGAAGACTTTGGAGCCTCTTCTGGACCTCTTCAGCCACAGGATTATGGATCGCCAGCCCCCGCTTGGGTTGGATGAAGATTTTGGAGCCAGGACCGATCGGTGATACCCGGTGAGGTGAAGATAAGGTAGGAAGATCTTCAGGGGCTTAGTGTTAGGTTTATTTAAGGGGGGTTTGGGTTAGATTAGGGGTATGTGGGTGGTGGGTTGTAATGTTGGGGGGGGTATTGTATGTGTTTTTTTACAGGCAAAAGAGCTGAATTCTTTGGGGCATGCCCCACAAAGGGCCCTGTTCAGGGCTGGTAAGGTAAAAGAGCTTTGAACTTTTGTAATTTAGAATAGGGTAGGGCATTTTTTTATTTTGGGGGTCTTTGTTATTTTATTAGGGGGCTTAGAGTAGGTGTAATTAGTTTAAAATTGTTGTAATATTTTTCTAATGTTTGTAAATATTTTTTTATTTTTTGTAACTTAGTTCTTTTTTATTTTTTGTACTTTAGTTAGTTTATTTAATTGTATTTATTTGTAGGTATTGTATTTAATTAATTTATTGATAGTGTAGTGTTAGGTTTAATTGTAGATAATTGTAGGTATTTTATTTAATTAATTTATTGATAGTGTAGTGTTAGGTTTAATTGTAACTTAGGTTAGGATTTATTTTACAGGTAATTTTGTAATTATTTTAACTATTTTAGCTATTAAATAGTTCTTAACTATTTAATAGCTATTGTACCTGGTTAAAATAAATACAAAGTTACCTGTAAAATAAATATAAATCCTAAAATAGCAATAATAAAATTATAATTTATATTGTAGCTATATTAGGATTTATTTTACAGGTAAGTATTTAGCTTTAAATAGGAATAATTTATTTAATAAGAGTTAATTTATTTCGTTAGATTTAAATTATATTTAACTTAGGGGGGTGTTAGTGTTAGGGTTAGACTTAGCTTTAGGGGTTAATACATTTATTAGAATAGCGGTGAGCTCCAGTCGGCAGATTAGGGGTTAATGTTTGAAGTTAGGTATCTGCGATGTTAGGGAGGGCAGATTAGGGGTTAATACTATTTATTATAGGGTTATTGAGGCGGGAGTGAGGCGGATTAGGGGTTAATAACTTTATTATAATAGCGGTGCGGTCCGCTCGGCAGATTAGGGGTTAATAAGTGTAGGCAGGTGGAGGCGACATTGTAGGGGGCAGATTAGGGGTTAATAAATATAATATAGGGGTCGGCGGTGTTAGGGGCAGCAGATTAGGGGTACATAGGGATAATGTAAGTAGCGGCGGTTTACGGAGCGGCAGATTAGGGGTTAAAAAAATATGCAGGTGTCAGCGATAGCGGGGGCGGCAGAATAGGGGTTAATAAGTGTAAGGTTAGGGGTGTTTAGACTCGGGGTACATGAGGACTGTGAGTCCCACCTTGATGATTGACATACGCCACGGTTGTTACATTGTCTGTCTGAAAACAAATAAACGGTTCTCTTTTCAGAATAGGCCAAAACTGAAGAGCTCTGAGAATCGCACGGAGTTCCAAAATATTGATTGGTAATCTCGCCTCTTGAGACTTCCAAACCCCCTGCGCTGTCAGAGATCCCCAGACAGCTCCCCAACCTGAAAGACTCGCATCTGTTGTGATCACAGTCCAGGATGGACGAACAAAAGAGGCCCCTTGAACTAAACGATGGTGATCTAACTACCAAGTCAGAGATAGTCGAATATTGGGATTTAAGGATATTAATTGTGATATCTTTGTATAATCCCTGCACCATTGGCTCAGCATACAAAGCTGAAGAGGTCTCATGTAAAAACGAGCAAAGGGGATCGCGTCCGATGCTGCAGTCATGAGACCTAAAACAAATATAAATACACATATGTGTTTAAATAAGCAAAATTCCATACAACATTAAAAAAAAAATAAACCTATTGAAAGGATACAGGTTTAAATGGAGCACATGAATAATTCTAAGCTGAACCAAACCACAAGATAAACTGAAATGTAGTATAAAGGTATGTGCATCAAAACCTATATAAACACAAAGGGGCTACCATTTTGGAAAGGAGAAAAGTAGGACTGATATTATTTAATCTACATTAGTATTACCACACCAATAAAGGCATGAAAGATATAATCAATATCACTGATATCCATTTCAACAGACAATGCAAGCCCAAAGGTTGTTATATAGTTACATCAGATCTTAATGCTTAATGTAAAGCAGAGACAGAGTTAAACACTATCTGTGCCAAAAATTAATGATGTCAAATTCAGAATTGAAACCCCCAGGTACCAGGCTACCGAGCCTGTGTATCCAGTAAATCTCCTATCTGGAGAGAATATGGAATATATCACCCCCTCTTGGTGGTCTGGACACCTGCTCGATAGCCTGCCACCTGAGGGTTCCAATGTCTCCTGAATGAACATCCAAAAAGTGCTTGGACAAAGCATAAACAGCCCTTTCCTGGGAAACATAGGAGAGATGCTCCCTGATCCGCTTGCCCACAGGCCTAGTAGTTCTGCCCACATATTGTTTGTTACACTGGGTGCACTCAATTAAATATATGACATATTTACTGCCACATTTATTACAACCTCTAGTGTCAAAGACTTCTGACGTTCGGGCTGAGGTAAATGTTTTTGAAACAAACATGTGGTCACATGACTTACATGTCTTTTTACCACACTTGTATGTTCCCTTAACCTTCAGCCATGAGCTACCACTATCCTGTTGTGGCAGCATACTAGGGGACTAAATGTTTTCCAGGGTCAAATTTCGTTTGTAGATGAAATTACAGCCATCATCTATAATTTCCCGTAGTACTGTGTCACCTCGAAGAATAGGCAAATTCTTCTCTATTACCTTGCAAACTTTGTCAAACTGATTAGAAAAGGCCGTGACTAGGGTGGGTTTAAACTTAGTGGAAGGGTGATTCATCAGTTTGTTGTCTCTTTGCCGTCCATGGACACTTTTTCTGTCCATAGCAGAAACTTCTGAGAAGGTCTTATTAACCAGCTTTTTAGGGTAACCCCTATCCTTCAATCTAGATTTCAAGTCCTCACTCTCCTTAAGGAAATCCTCTTCCCGTGAACAATTTCTTTTTATCCGCATGAATTGGCCTTTAACAATGCCTTTAAAAGCATGGCTAGGGTGACTGCTTCTGGCATGCAACAGCGTGTTCCCAGAAATAGGTTTCCTATAAAGAGATGAAGACACCACCCAGTAGCAACATCAAATCTGAGGGTCACATCCAAGTAATTGATACTAGTCTGATTCCACTCATAGGTGAAACTCAGACCCACACTGTTGGCATTAAACATGTCGACCAGTATTTCTACTTGATCTTTATTGCCTGACCAGATGACCAACAGGTCATCTATAAAGCGCAGGAATTTGACAATATGCCGTGTATTGTCTCTATTACCTCCAAAGACATGGAACCGCTCCCACCCCCCCCATGAACAGGTTGGCGTAGGAGGGGGCAAACTTGGCCCCCATAGCGGTTCCACGCCTCTGGAGGTAAAACTTACCCTCGAACATAAAGAAGTTATGTTGGAGTAGAAAATTAACCGCTCTCAGCACAAACTCCCTATGCTCAAGGGAGAGATCAGTCTCCATTCTCAGAAAATAAGATACTGCTTTCAAACCATACTCATGAGGTATGGAGGAGTACAGGGACACAGCGTCAATGGTGATCCAGCTGTATCCCAACTCCCAAGTAACATCCTCAAGCCTAGAAAGCACATGGGTCGTGTCCTTTACAAAACTAGGCAGCTTCTGAACCAAAGGTTGAAGGAATTGGTCCACCCACTAGGACAGAGGTTCCAGTAGGGAGCCAACCCCTGCCACTATTGGCCTACCTTGTACATCCACTAGGCTTTTATGGACCTTTGGAAGGTGGTGGAAGATGGGCACTACAGGACTATCCACCATTAGACAATCATATGTCTGTTCATCAATAATGCCCATCTCCACCCCATTATCCAAAAGGTCCCTAAGATTTGCCTTGTACTGTGGTGTACGATCCCTAGATAGTCCCATATATGCTTCGGGATCTTCTAGTTGTCTTAAAGCCTCCTTGATGTAAGTATCTTTATCCAGCAAAACTACACTGCCCCCCTTGTCTGACTGGCGAATAACCACATCCTTGTTATTCTGCAAGGTGGCTACTGCTTCTCTTTCTAGTCTAGACAAATTAGAATGATGGTCTTGTTTTCTGGATTTATCTAACAAAGTAAGATCTTCAATGTCTCTTTTGTGAAAAACTTCCAGGCCTTTACCCCTAGTTTGTAGGGGATAAAAATTGGACCTGGATTTCAAATTATATTGTTTGTGGCTTGTTTGTGAAGTAGGTGGTCTAGCTTCCTGTGTACCACCCAAGTCTTCTAGATCTGTTAATGCACAAACATCACTGAACGATAAATCAGCATTACTCCTCTCTTGATCATGTGTATTTACTTCTCCAGATACACTATCAGTAGATGTTGAGAAAAACTTCCTCAGGGTGAGATCCCTCCCCATTTTATTTACATCCAGTATGGTCTGGAATAAATCAAAGTCCTTAGATGGAACAAAATTAAGACCATACCCCAGGACTTTTCTCTAAACATCTGTTATCTGGTAGGAGGATAAGTTAATGACAGAAAAATCATTCATTGATATCTGTGCCCCCTGGTGCTCCTGTTTTCTCTCACTGGGTACCTTTGAAACTGAACATCTGTTTCCTCTTTCCTCTGTGAATAGCCTCTCCCTCCCCCTCTGGGTTGTTTCTGGGCCCACTGAAAAACCTGCGTGTTAGGTCCCATATCACTAGTCATAGACTCCCTGGTAATGCTAGATTGGGAATAATGTGACCGTCCCCTTCTCTGGCGACCTCTCCCACCACTCTTAGGGATGGCTCCCATACCAACTCCCTTGGGATCCTTCAGAATGCTTTTAGGCATGGAATTGAGCTCTGTATTCTCTAATAATTCAGATATCTCTCCCTCAGAGGCCGAGCAGCCCTCATCCTCAAAGCTGGATGCAAATCTATCCTCGTCGGTCTGCTCAGGCTCTGAGTCAGAGAATACAACCTGTTTAGATCCGGCCACTTTATTAGATTTCTTATTTACCTTGCTAGGTTTAAATGATGTTATAACCTGTCCTGAATTCTGAACCATAGATCCTTTATTAGGAGTTTGTGACCAGGCTCTACCTCTCTGTCGCTTATGCCAAATATAAACCGTACCATTACTGTAATCTTTTTGGTCACGTATATATTTAGAATGCTTAATTTGGATAATTAATTTCTTAGACTCTTCCATAACATTCCTAAGTATAGCGTCATATTCTGGATAAACATTGCACAATTTATATTTATTCATATCACCCTGCAAGATGATTATCTTATTCTTGACCTCTGCCAATAATGTGTCCTTATATTCAATCAATAAAGCTATAAGCTTAAGTGAACAGTCTGTTAAAGCCTGATTCCATCTTTCAATGAACCCAGGGTCCTTTACATCGTAAGTAGGAAACTTATTAATCCTTAGACCTCTAGGAATCATTTTCATACTAATATATTTGGATAAAATCCATTTGTCCCACTTAAGCTTTTGTTCTTTTTTCTTTAAATTCTCCAGATCAAAAAAGAAATCTCCTAGTATTGTATTAGGTGTATCACTTTCAAACACATCCGTCAATTCCAAAGAATCCCAATTCTCTTCATCTATCTCATTAAGAGAAAAAAATGAGTCTGGTTGTGACATGTTATCCACAATTGAGGAATATTAATTAGAAGTGCTATACAGCTACTTAACTGGTTAATTCTTTAGTATATATTGATATTTAAGGAACAGAGAGTAATCCCACACGAAACTGCTTGCAAAAGGTAGATAAAACCAATATGGATTAAGGCCCTCTGACACAGGTAGAGAAAGTGTTAAAAAGAGAGCTGAACCTTAATTCAGGGTAAAATGAATCAAAAAATGAGCAACAAACATTGCTCAACAATACAAAGTTCAGGTTTATGCAGTGTGCTGAGGGAGGCTATCACCTTTGCGACGTGCAGTGTTAAAGGATTCAAAGAGTGCCCGAACGTCAGAAGTCTTTGACACTAGAGGTTGCATTAAATGTGGCAGTAAATATGTCATATATTTAATTGAGTGCACCCAGTGTAACAAACAATATGTGGGCAGAACTACTAGGCCTGTGGGCAAGCTGATCAGGGAGCATCTCTCCTATGTTTCCCAGGAAAGGGCTGTTACTTTTTGGATGTTCATTCGGGAGATGTTGGAACCCTCAGGTGGCAGGCTATCGAGCAGGTGTCCAGACCACCAAGAGGGGGTGATATATTCCATATTCCCTCCAGACAGGAGATTTACTGGATACACAGGCTCGGTAGCCTGGTACCTGGGGGTTTCAATTCCGAATTTGACATCATTAATTTTTGGCACAGATAGTGTTTAGCTCTGTCTCTGCTTTACATTAAGCATTAAGATCTGATGTAACTATATAACAACCTTTGGGCTTGCATTGTCTGTTGAAATGGATATCAGTGATATTGATTATATCTTTCATGCCTTTATTGGTGTGGTAATACTAATGTAGATTAAATAATATCAGTCCTACTTTTCTCCTTTCCAAAATGGTAGCCCCTTTGTGTTTATATAGGTTTTGATGCACATACCTTTATACTACATTTCAGTTTATCTTGTGGTTTGGGTCAGCTTAGAATTATTCATCTGCTCCATTTAAACCTGTATCCTTTCAATAGGTGTATTTATTTTTTTATTTTGTATGGAGTTTTGCTTATTTAAACACATATGTGTATTTATATTTGTATATATAAATTTGCCCTCTGTGTAATAATATCATCATTTTTGTAACTATTTAGCGCATTGCTTTAGTTGCTTATTTGTTCATGTTTTCAGCTCTAAATTTTTTCTTTCTCCAATATATGTTTTCTATACATATGCTATATCCCTATTCTCTACAGCTTGGAGATACAAGTTTGTTTTTAATTATGTTTCACTATTCCATTCCCACTTGGGGAGTGGCTAACAGGTATATATGGTGCTCTTTCAGAACACCTGTTAACTGTCTATGACTATGGCCATGCTGTGCCGAAACCGGTCAGACCTTTCTATCTGTACTCTTTGCTGAGATCGTTTTTTGGCTATGTTTTATCCTATGGAATATTCTAAATAAAGGTTTTTTTTTCATTTTTATATTTGGAACCTGAGTGCCTTTTTTCCCTTTCCTTGGATGAGCATTGGATACTCTTTTTTCTTATATTTTATTGTGGAGTACTGGGATTCCACTTCCGCTAGCTCCTCCGAGCCGATATGGGCTCCAGCTGACCCTGATGACTCTGATGGATTGGAGAAGGCGTGTGCTGTAGTGAGAGGCTGAGCAGTGTTTTTCCGGTATCAAGCTGCATGAGATGCACCTGACATTGTGGAATACAACTTAATATCGTCAAACAACGGATCCCCAGCACTGTGAGTACACATTTGCATACTTGGCTCAGTGATTTCTGAAACTGACTGTTTGTTTGCTCCGGCTTTTGGAGACTAGGAACTCTGGTGTATCTGAGTCTGATTACTGCTACTTACCCAGTAGTTTACACAGTAGCTGCCAGGTCGGAATGATACACTCAACTTTCTGCTGTTAATTCAGTAGCGGGCAGTTTGTGATAATTTCTGTAACTGTGTTTCTTATTCTGGGGTTTGAAGTAATCGCCTGGATTTCCATCATAACCACTGCCCCAACAGCTTTGTGAAGACGCTCCTTTGCCTGTATGTTTATGGTCAGTGCTACAAAACAGGAGGTACACGTTGCCTTGTTTCATTTGGGAATTGCATCAATATCTACATACACTCTTTGAATCCTTTAACACTGCACGTCGCGAAGGTGATAGCCTCCCTCAGCACACTGCATAAACCTGAACTTTGTATTGTTGAGCAATGTTTGTTGCTCATTTTTTTATTTATTTTACCCTGAATTAAGGTTCAGCTCTCTTTTTAACACTTTCTCTACCTGTGTCAGAGGGCCTTAATCCATATTGGTTTTATCTACCTTTTGCAAGCAGTTTCGTGTGGGATTACACTCTGTTCCTTAAATATCAATATATACTAAAGCATTAACCAGTTAAGTAGCTGTATAGCACTTCTAATTAATATTCCTCAATTGTGGATAACATGTCACAACCAGACTCATTTTTTTCTCTTAATGAGATAGATGAAGAGAATTGGGATTCTTTGGAATTGACGGATGTGTTTGAAAGTGATACACCTAATACAATACTAGGAGATTTCTTTTTTGATCTGGAGAATTTAAAGAAAAAAGAACAAAAGCTTAAGTGGGACAAATGGATTTTATCCAAATATATTAGTATGAAAATGATTCCTAGAGGTCTAAGGGTTAATAAGTTTCCTACTTACGATGTAAAGGACCCTGGGTTCATTGAAAGATGGAATCAGGCTTTAACAGACTGTTCACTTAAGCTTATAGCTTTATTGATTGAATATAAGGACACATTATTGGCAGAGGTCAAGAATAGGATAATCACCTTGCAGGGTGATATGAATAAATATAAATTGTGCAATGTTTATCCAGAATATGACGCTATACTTAGGAATGTTATGGAAGAATCTAAGAAATTAATTATCCAAATTAAGCATTCTAAATATATACGTGACCAAAAAGATTACAGTAATGGTACGGTTTATATTTGGCGTAAGCGACAGAGAGGTAGAGCCTGGTCACAAACTCCTAATAAAGGATCTATGGTTCAGAATTCAGGACAGGTTATAACATCATTTAAACCTAGCAAGGTAAATAAGAAATCTAATAAAGTGGCCGGATCTAAACAGGTTGTATTCTCTGACTCAGAGCCTGAGCAGACCGACGAGGATAGATTTGCATCCAGCTTTGAGGATGAGGGCTGCTCGGCCTCTGAGGGAGAGATATCTGAATTATTAGAGAAAACAGAGCTCAACTCCATGCCTAAAAGCATTCTGAAGGATCCCAAGGGAGTTGGTATGGGAGCCATCCCTAAGAGTGGTGGGAGAGGTCGCCAGAGAAGGGGACGGTCACATTATTCCCAATCTAGCATTACCAGGTAGTCTATGACTAGTGATATGGGACCTAACACGCAGATTTTTCAGTGGGCCCAGAAACAACCCAGAGGGGGAGGGAGAGGCTATTCACAGAGGAAAGAGGAAACAGATGTTCAGTTTCAAAGGTACCCAGTGAGAGAAAACAGGAGCACCAGGGGGCACAGATATCAATGAATGATTTTTCTGTCATTAACTTATCCTCCTACCAGATAACAGATGTTGAGAGAAAAGTCCTGGGGTATGGTCTTAATTTTGTTCCATCTAGGGACTTTGATTTATTCCAGACCATACTGGATGTAAATAAAATGGTGAGGGATCTCACCCTGAGGAAGTTTTTCTCAACATCTACTGATAGTGTATCTGGAGAAGTAAATACACATGATCAAGAGAGGAGTAATGCTGATTTATCGTTCAGTGATGTTTGTGCATTAACAGATCTAGAAGACTTGGGTGGTACACAGGAGGCTAGACCACCTACTTCACAAACAAGCCACAAACAATATAATTTGAAATCCAGGTCCAATTTTTATCCCCTACAAACTAGGGGTAAAGGCCTGGAAGTTTTTCACAAAAGAGTCATTGAAGATCTTACTTTGTTGGATAAATCCAGAAAACAAGACCATCATTCTAATTTGTCTAGACTAGAAAGAGAAGCAGTAGCCACCTTACAGAATAACAAGGATGTGGTTATTCGCCAGTCAGACAAGGGGGGCAGTGTAGTTTTGCTGGATAAAGATACTTACATCAAGGAGGCTTTAAGACAACTAGAAGATCCAGAAGCCTATATGGGACTATCTAGGGATCCTACACCACAGTACAAGGCAATTCTTAGGGAACTTTTGGATAATGGGGTGGAGATGGGCATTATTGATGAACAGACATATGATTGTCTAATGGTGGATAGTCCTGTAGTGCCCATCTTCCACCACCTTCCAAAGGTCCATAAAAGCCTAGTGGATGTACAAGGTAGGCCAATAGTGGCAGGGACTGGCTCCCTACTGGAACCTCTGTCCAAGTGGGTGGACCAATTCCTTCAACCTTTGGTTCAGAAGCTGCCTAGTTTTGTAAAGGACACAACCCATGTGCTTTCTAGGCTTGAGGATGTTACTTGGAAGTTGGGATACAGCTGGATCACCATTGACGCTGTGTCCCTGTACTCCTCCATATCTCATGAGTATGGTTTGAAAGCAGTATCTTATTTTCTGAGAATGGAGACTGATCTCTCCCTTGAGCGTAGGGAGTTTGTGCTGAGAGCGGTTAATTTTCTACTCCAACATAACTTCTTTATGTTCGAGGGTAAGTTTTACCTCCAGAGGCGTGGAACCGCTATGGGGGCCAAGTTTGCCCCCTCCTACGCCAACCTGTTCATGGGGGGGTGGGAGCGGTTCCATGTCTTTGGAGGTAATAGAGACAATACACTGCATATTGTCAAATACCTGCGCTTTATAGATGACCTGTTGGTCATCTGGTCAGGCAATAAAGATCAAGTAGAAATACCGGTCGACATGTTTAATGCCAACAGTGTGGGTCTGAGTTTCACCTATGAGTGGAATCAGACTAGTATCAATTACTTGGATGTGACCCTCAGATTTGATGTTGCTACTGGGGGGGTGTCCTCGTCTCTTTATAGGAAACCTATTTCTGGGAACACGCTGTTGCATGCCAGAAGCAGTCACCCTAGGCATGTTTTAAAGGCATTGTTAAAGGCCAATTCATGCGGATAAAAAGAAATTGTTCACGGGAAGAGGATATCCTTAAGGAGAGTGAGGACTTGAAATCTAGATTGGAGGATAGGGGTTACCCTAAAAAGCCGGTTAATAAGACCTTCTCAGAAGTTTCTGCTATGGACAGAAAAAGTGTCCATGGACGGCAAAGAGACAACAAACTGATGAATCACCCTTCCACTAAGTTTAAACCCACCCTAGTCACGGCCTTTTCTAATCAGTTTGACAAAGTTTTCAAGGTAATAGAGAAGAATTTGCCTATTCTTCGAGGTGACACAGTACTACGGGAAATTATAGATGATGGCTGTAATTTCATCTACAAAAGAAATTTGACCCTGGGAAACATTTTGTCCCCTAGTATGCTGCCACAACAGGATAGTGGTAGCTCATGGCTGAAGGTTAAGGGAACATACAAGGGTGGTAAAAAGACATGTAAGTCATGTGACCACATGTTTGTTTCAAAAACATTTACCTCAGAAGTCTTTGACACTAGAGGTTGCAATAAATGTGGCAGTAAATATGTCATATATTTAATTGAGTGCACCCAGTGTAACAAACAATATGTGGGCAGAACTACTAGGCCTGTGGGCAAGCGGATCAGGGAGCATCTCTCCTATGTTTCCCAGGAAAGGGCTGTTTCTGCTTTGTCCAAGCACTTTTTGGATGTTTATTCAGGAGATGTTGGAACCCTCAGGTGGCAGGCTATCGAGCAGGTGTCCAGACCACCAAGGGGGGTGATATATTCCATATTCTCTCCAGACAGGAGATTTACTGGATACACAGGCTCGGTAGCCTGGTACCTGGGGGTTTCAATTCCGAATTTGACATCATTAATTTTTGGCACAGATAGTGTTTAGCTCTGTCTCTGCTTTACATTAAGCATTAAGATCTGATGTAACTATATAACAACCTTTGGGCTTGCTTTGTCTGTTGAAATGGATATCAGTAATATCGATTATATCTTTCATGCCTTTATTGGTGTGGTAATACTAATGTAGATTAAATAATATCAGTCCTACTTTTCTCCTTTCCAAAATGGTAGCCCCTTTGTGTTTATATAGGTTTTGATGCACATACCTTTATACTACATTTCAGTTTATCTTGTGGTTTGGTTCAGCTTAGAATTATTCATCTGCTCCATTTAAACCTGTATCCTTTCAATAGGTTTATTTATTTTTTTATTTTGTATGGAATTTTGCTTATTTAAACACATATCTGTATTTATATTTGTATATATAAATTTGCCCTCTGTGTAATAATATTATCATTTTTGTAACTATTTAGCGCATTGCTTTAGTTGCTTATTTGTTCATGTTTTCAGCTCTAAATTTTTTCTTTCTCCAATATATGTTTTCTATACATATGCTATATCCCTATTCTCTACAACTTTGAGATACAAGTTTGTTTTTAATTATGTTTCACTATTCCACTCCCACTTGGGGAGTGGCTAACAGGTATATATGGTGCTCTTTCAGAACACCTGTTAACTGTCTATGACTACGGCCATGCTGTGCCGAAACCGGTCAGACCTTTCTATCTGTTCTCTTTGCTGAGATCGTTTTTTGGCTATGTTTTATCCTATGGAATATTCTAAATAAAGGCCTTTTTTACATTTTTATATTTGGAACCTGAGTGCCTTTTTTTTCCCTTTCCTTGGATGAGCATTGGATACTCTTTTTTTTTTTTTTTTCGTTTTTAAAAAGCTTTATTCAACATTTTAGCATACAAATGAACAACACAAAACGTGATAATATATCCAAATTATCTCAAATTTCAATCAGGTATTTTCCTTTATCCATAGATAACAGTTTTGGTGATTTCCATAACTTCTGTTGTCATCATCGGATAATTTCTACTTAACAAAAATAAGTCATATTTACCCTCTATTCAAAGTGTATAAATAAAGCTCAAAATTAAATACCTCTAATCCTTAGTTTTTGTTTTTTGTATTTTTTTTTAAATTTATTTATCTATCTATTTTTTTTTTTTTTTTTTTTTTAAATCTTCCTAAACTCGTCTAAGTCAGGTTTAGCTAGAATAATATGGTGTCTTCAGCGATGCAGGATCCGAAACCCTTGGCTTCCTATTTTGTTCCCTTTTTAATTTTGTCCCATAAAGATCTTCTTACATAGTTATTTCTAAAATATTCACTATATCATAATATAGATCCATCTGATTCAACAATTGATAGTGAAGTTTTTCCATTGATACTAAGTATTTTATTTGTGACTTCCATTCTGTTATTGTCGGGGCTCTTTTCTGTTTCCAAAGCCTAGGTATAGTCTGTTTGGCACTGTTCAGAAGAATATACAGTGCTTTATCTTGTAATATTGATATTTTTGGTATTGGCTTAAATAGTAGAATGGTTATTGGGTCTGATACCAATTTTATTTTTAATAACCTATTTATCTCAATCATTATTAGTGACCAATAAGTAGAGATTGTTGGGCATAGCCACCATAAATGTAACATTGTACCTATTCCTCCATATTCTCTCCAACATTGATTTGAGGAATTAGGGAATATGGCTTTAATCCTTTTAGGAGTTAAATACCATCTCATTAAAAATTTATAATTTGTTTCTTGTACACTAGACGATGTTGACGCTTTAATATGCCGTTGAAAAATTATATTCCATTCTTTCTTTGTGGGTGGTATTATAAATTCTCGGGACCATGCCTTAGTATAAAAAGGAGGATCTAAAGTTGTTGATCCCATTATTGTTTTATAAATAAGTGACAGTATACCTTTTGTTTATGTTTTCCCTGAGCATAAAACTTCAAAAGGAAGCCTTTGTCTAGTTACGTCCCTTTTCCCTACATATGTATCAAAAAAAGATTTAAGCTGAAAGTACCTAAACCAGGAATTAAATATCGTCACCCCAGTATTAATTAATTCTACTTTGGTTTTTAGATTATTTCTATTCATAAAAATGTAGAATGGTAATGAATCCTCCACTGTAATTGTACTAATTTCTCTTCCATATTTACAAAATGGTAAGGATTTATCTAGTATGATTGATGTAAGTGGCGAAGGTATTGTTGAAATTGGATTTTTTTAATTTCAGGATAGTTTCCCATGTTCGTGTCAATTCTTTAAAGATTGGGTATATTTGCATATTTTTTGGCCATGTCTTTATGGGCAACCAACAATTGCTCCCTAATTGTCTAATTTGTAATAAGTTATGCTCTAGTTGTACCCATTCTTTCAATTTAAAATTCTTATTCCAATCCACTATTCTCTGTAGTATTGCTGCTCTCCTATATTTTAGTAAACAGGGTACTCCCAGTTCCCCTTTTTCCTTTGGTAGATAAAGAGTTGTTTTAGATACTCTTGGGGTAATCCCCCGCCAAATATATCGGTTTAGTAGAGATTGAAATTTATTAATATATTTAGTAGATAGAGGGATTGGCAATGTCTGAAATAAGTATAATAATCTTGGTAAAATAGTCATCTTTACTGCTTGTATTCGACCTAGCCAAGAAAGTGGTCTCTTTGTCCACCTATTTATTTCCATCTGGGTTTCCATATATCATTTTTCATAATTTAATTTAACTAGATCACTTTGATTATTTGCTATAGTGATTCCCAAATATTTAATAGTGTTCGAAGTTATTTTCAAGTTGTTTTTTTGAGTGTTTAATTGGAGATTTACCTTATCTAGTCCACAACTCAAGAGTTCTGATTTCGAATGATTTATAGAAAAATTAGAATATTTACCATACTCTGTGAGTGTGGTTAAAACTACAGGGATAGATTTAGCAGGTTCAGATAGTGTGAAAAGAATATCATCTGCGTATAGTGAGATTTTAAAGTTAATATTCCCTATCTTAATACCATATATATTTTCATTTTTCCTAATTTTAGATGCCATCACCTCAATTGCTATTGCAAACAATATAGGTGATAATGGGCACCCCTGTCTTGTGCCATTACTTATATTAAATGGTGTTGATATTGAATTGTTAAATTTGACAGTTGCATAGGGTGCGTTGTATAAGGAGAAAATTCTTTCTATAAATATTTTACTAAAGCCAAATTGATATAAAGTTAGACGTAAAAATTGCCAGTTTAGCCGATCAAAGGCTTTTTCAGCGTCCATTGCTAAGATAACAGTTGGGATACCTTCTTTTTTCACATACTCTAGGATCTGTATAACTTTATTTGTATTATCCCTTGCTTCCCTCCCCGGGATAAAGCCTACTTGATTAAAATGAATAAGTTCAGGTAGTATCTTATTTATTCTCGTTGCTAAAATTTTCCCATATATCTTTATATCTACATTTAGTAGAGAGATTGGTCTGTAGTTACTTGGGGAATCCATTGATTTCCCCTGTTTTGGAATAACAGCTATTCTAGCTTCTAACATATTCGGAGGGAAAGGTTTACCTATATCTATTTGTTGGAAGACCCTAAGTAGATACGGGATAAGTATTTTCTGAAAGGTTTTGTAGTATTTTGCCGTTAAGCCATCTGGGCCAGGACTTTTCCCCATTTTTTAAATTTTTAATAGTTTCTGCTATTTCATCAATAGTTATAGGTTGATCTAGACTATTTTTCATTTCTGTAGAGAGGGATGGAAAGTCTGTATCTTGAATATATTTTTTACATTCATTAATAAAAGCTTCAGAGGGGATTTTATCTTGTAAGTTGTATAGTTCTGAGTAGTAGTTACTGAAAGTTTGTCCTATATCCTTTATAGTTCTTACGCTTTTCCCGTCTTTAGTTTGTAATTCATGTACATAAGTTTTAAGACTTTTTTTTAAGTGTCCTTGCTAATAATTTCCCAGATTTATTGCCTTCATTGAAAAATGTCATTTTTAAATGGAGGGCTGATTGACAAGCTTGTTGGTTTAGATGATTTTGTAATACCTCCCTAGTTTCTGTTAATTGTTTTAATATATTAACATCTTTAGGATCAAGCTTATGTAAATAGTCTAGTCTTGATAGGTCCCTAGTTAAGGAGTTATATCTTTCCTTTCTCTTTTTTTTTACATATGCGTTAAATTTTATAAGATCCCCTCTAGCATAACACTTATGTGTTTCCCATAGTGTTGATGGGGACACATCCGGTGAGTTATTTATATTAAAAAATTCTTGTAGAGATTCGGATAGCTTCTGTGTAATTGTTGGATCAGACAATAAAAAATCGTCCAGTCTCCATAAAAAAGGGGTATTTGGTTTGGTCGGCCAATCTAAAGATATTAACATTGCTGAATGATCTGACCACGAGGTATGACTAATATAAGCTCCACTAATAAACTGCAGACTCCTTTGATCAAGAAAAATATAATCAAGGCGTGAGTATGTTTTACTAGAATGTGAAACAAAAGAGTAATCTCTTTTATTAGGGTTAAAATATCTCCATGAGTCATGTATATCTTTGTTAGCAAAAATGGACCATATGGTTTTGAGTGTTCTCTGAGGTACTGTAGATTTCGAGCTTGAGGAGTCTAGATTTGGGTCAAATGAGAAATTTAAATCCCCTCCTAATATTAGCATTCCTTGGGTAAAATCCAAGATTTTATTAAATGTCTTTTTAAAAAATTCAATGTTGGTATTATTAGGTGCATATATATTTACAATTGTCACCAGACTCCCATATAATAATCCTTTTATTGCCAAATATCTACCTTCCTTATCTTTATCTACCTTATGTGTTAGAAATGGTATCCCCTTCCTGATTAATATACTAACTCCTCTTTGTCTAGTGTTAAACGAACTATGGTAATGACGATCAAAATTAAAATCCAAATATTTTGGTTCTTTATTTGGTCTGAAATGTGTCTCTTGAAGCATTAAAATTTCTGCCCTTTTAAACTTGAAATCTAGAAAGGCCTGTTTCCTTTTTTGCGGTATATTAAACCCTTTTACATTTTGTGTAATTAAAATTAGTTGCTGTTTATTAATATTTGCCATATTCTATTAAGGAAATAAATTTATAGATTCTGCACCGCTGGAGACTCCACAACATATCATTTAATATTTGACAGAAAGCTAATCCTGCGGAGAGTCTATTGTTATCCTTAATCTTACAATTCAACATATTTCTATTCATCATAGTAAATAAATGATTATTCCACTTATATCTTAACAAAAACTTTAACAAAAACCAAAACATAAAACAATAATTGGCTTCAGAATGAAGCCACAACTCCATCTCCTTTTTAAGAAATGAAGTTTGAAGAAGGACCTTGGAGACCAACTTATTTCCCTTAACATATATTTTTTTTTATATATATATATATATATATATAAGGGAGAAAAAGAGAAAAAAAGATTAGGAAAAAAAACCCAAAAAAAAAACCCCGTACCAACTCATTAGTATATCTATAGTTTCAAAGATATATAATACATATAATTAATATCCTAATCTAGTACTATACTCATGTTTTACCCTACACAATATTATAAAGTAGGCAAAATACGCATACTAAACACAATACTGTACCTCGCCAATTCTTCTTATTTAGTCCACTAAGTATAGCATCATTTCTCTCTTGAAAGGTCTTCATTTGCTATAATTGGCAATCCTGTATCCCTGTCAGTTAAATTTGAGTTTTCCATCCCAACATCTGTACTTTCATTAGTCCCTTTTTTCCTCACCGGGATCGTTTTCCATTCTTCCTGTGTTCTCCTCTTTATGTTCCTTGTGTCCGTTATGACCTTTTGTTGTGAATTTAGTAAATCTGGTTGTTCTAGTCCTAAGGTTTTACAAAAGTCCCGTATTTCTTTTAATTTGGAGCAGGTGATTCTTTTATCCTCATGTATTACTGAAAGATGGAACGGGAAACCCCATTGATAGTTTATCCCTTTGTTTCTTAACAACATAGTAAGCGGGGCAAATTCTTTTCTCTTCTGGAGTGTTCTTGGAGATATATCTACATAGAATTGTAGTGTTACACCTCTAAATTTGATTGGTTGTTTCATTCTTGATGCTGTCAGTATTTCTTCTTTTTTCAAGAAGCTCTTGAATTTTATTATTATATCTCTTGGTGGTACATTGTCTTTTGGTTTTGCTCTTAAAGCACGATGTGCTCTCTCCCACTTAATATTTGTTAGTGCAGGGTCTCCTAACATGAAAGCAAAAAGGGCTGTGAGATATGTCTGAAATTCTTTCGGTGTCACTGATTCAGGTACTCCTCTAATCCTTATGTTCTCTCTTCTGCTCCTATTTTCTAGGTCTTCCACTTTGTCTTCTAACATAGCTATACGATCCATTTGCTGTTCAGTAGTTGTTTGGATATTAGTTATTTCCTCCTTTATAGCTAATTCATTGTCTTCTAGTGCTTCTATCCTGAAGCCCAGAGTGTGGATATCCTGACGTAGATATGCTAATTTTTCTCTAATACAGGATCTAATTATATCTGTAAGATCCTTAACGGAGGTTAGAGGAAGAAGAGTCTTCTCAATATTTTGTGTGGTGTCCACTTGTAAAGTACTTGAGTTAGGGAGATTTCCATTTATTTCTGGTGATTCTTTATCGTTTATTTTTTGCTGACTATTTTCAGTTGATCCAAAAAAAGTAGTTACAGGATGCTCCCTATTACTAGTGATCTTAGTCTGTTTTACAGACTTGACATTTCTCTTTGACGCCATTCCCCCCTTTTTTAAAAAAGGGTCTAGACTCTCTCTTTCTTTTCCTTTTTTTTTTCTTGTTTCTTTTTGCAGACTTTTTGCAGACTTGTAGAGGGATACTTGAAAGTATACACAGTCGTTCCTGTGTTATGTTAATATATATATATTTTTTTATAAACTTTTATATAAACTGTCTGAAATAAAACTGCCTATATAATAAGGCACAAACCAGGGGTTTTTCCTTCCCAGTTAAGGGCACCTTTTTTTTCATTACTATTGTGATAGCAAAAATAACAGGGAGATAACAGGAAGATAGTAAAAAAAAACAAAAAAACTTCAGAGGTCTGGAGGAGCCGATTTTTTTTTATATTATTTTATTCCAACAAAAAAGAAAATACAAAAAACAAGAAAAAAGAGAACAATAATACAGGTATGTTACCTTTTGCGCCACGCAGGGCCCCATTACCTATAATTAACTTAAATATAGACAATACAGTCTTTGCTTGTAGATACTAGCTCATAAATGTTGGAGTTTTTCCCATTTATTTTCTAAAACACCAAATCAGACAAACACAAGAGAAAAAAAAAAAAAAAAGGAAAAAGGGGAAGGGAACTCGCTCTCTCTCTCCCCCCCCCCCCTCCGTCTCTCCTTAGTATTGAAGTGTCAGCCTCCTAGCTGAATCGAGTCTGTCCCATATCCACACTGTCCTCCAACCAAATACTTGGGAGATGGCCTGCTAGGACTTGAGATTGAATATAAATGGAGTTTTTCAATGGCCTGACCAACGTCTTTTGAGTCTCCACTGAAAAAGAAGTAATAAACAATTTCCAGTGTTTAATAAAGCTAGCAATCTGAGTATCTGTTGGGTTCTGTAGATTATATTGTTCAAATATAAGTTGAGAAGTCAGCTCACTCTTCAAAGATTTTATGTTTGGGGCAGACTTGGCCTTCCATGTTTTAAGGATTAAATTACGTCCGACCAATATAATCTGGTTAATCAATTTATAGTTTCTAAGCGTATCATGAGATTTCACCAAAAAAAATATTTCTAATGGTGAAATCTCATATTGTATTTTAAGCGTAACTTTCATCCAATATATTACCCTAGCCCAAAACTGAGCTATCTTGGGGCATGACCAGAAACAGTGCAACATGCCCGCCTTAGTTGCGCTACATCTGGAGCAGGTGATCGTTAAATTGTACCATCTAGATAGCTTTGCCAGCGTTAAATACACTTTTAAGGCTACTTTAATCTGCGTTTCTCGCCAAGTGGTCAACACCCAGCTACTCTGAATTACCTTAAAGGCGTTC
>NC_069500.1:117991708-118146708 GCF_027579735.1 Bombina bombina
CCTACAAAGATTCTAGGGTAAGACTACATTTTGGTTATCTCAGGTGTGCCAAATAAGTGTCACTTTACCCTGGGGGGCAATTTTCTGGAAACAATTAACTGGTCTAAGATTGTTTTTGGGGAATTTTGTGTTGCAGAGCAGGCCAGGAAATTAATAATAAAGCAAGGATAGAATAAGATTCAAGCTTGAACTTATTTTGCAAATCCTTGGCAGCTCGAGTTAAACTCTCACATGTCTTTGAGTACTCAGAAAAAAAAAAAGATTTGAGGGTGGTCAGAACCGCTAGCTGCTAATTTAAATTAAAGGGATATGATACCCAATTTATTTCTTTCATAATTCAGATAGAGCATACAATTTAAAACAACTTTCTATTTTACTTCTATTATCATTTTTTCTTCATTCTCTTGGTATCTGTTGTTGAAAAGCAGGAACGTAAGCTTAGGAGCCAGCCCATTTCTGGAGCACTATATGGCAGCAGTTTTGCAAGAATGTTATCCATTTGCAAGAGCACTAGATGGCAGCGCTATTTCTTGCCATGTTGTGCTCTAGATGCCTACCTAGGTATCTCTTCAATATAGAATATCACGGTAACAAAGCAAGTTTTGACAACAGAAATAAATTGGAAACTTTTTTTAAACGGTATTCTCTGTCGGAATCACAAATGAAAAAAATCAGTGGTCAGGGCAGAGTATTCTTTAGTTACACAGAGGCCAGATTTTACAGTTTTACCAAATCATAGATTATTCCCCCTGATGTTTATATTAGTGGAAAGTTTCATCAAACATTAGAATTTCTCTAAACAAATGGCTATGTTCTTTTTTAATAATTTGCGAATTCTAAACAAAAATTCTTCTAGTTTGATAGTTTTTCTTCTTAATGAAGTAAGAAATTAATAGATATCAATATTGTTTCCTTTTGCATGTAGTTAATCATTTTAGCACAATGTACAACATGCACATGCAAATAATTCTTTCACTGTTTGTTTCATATGTAAACTTCATCATGGACTGTATATTGGTTTGCAATGTAGCCATCATACATAACTTTAAAATGATTAATATCATCTACAATCCCAGAAATATTTACTGGTAGTTTATTTAAATTGGATACTGTACTCAAAAATGTTCTGTGATCCGTATGAAAGATGTTAAAATATGTTGACAGTTTACCCCACGGCCACATTATTATATACAGCAGGGGGTTATATGCAGTTTACTAGATGATGGGCGCATGTTATTGCCGACCAAATCACAGGAGTGGAATCAGGATGTTTTTTTTGTTTTGTCTCAAATATGCCAGGTCTCACTATTTAGCTACTCACATAGAATGTATTTCTCATGCTCTATTACATCTATTATATTCCACCTTGCCATATCATTACCATTTTGTACAAACGGTTGTTGACCCCGCACACAAGGGCTCTCCCTAGATTTGCCGACATATGTTGGGATTGGAAGAACATTTGCATCCATACTAAAAGGACCTTAGTTTCAGCAAAGGTGCAGGAAGCTAGTGTTAAATGTAGGACAAGCTGGTATCGTACACCTACCTGTCTCAACATATATACAAGTGCTGTAAAGGGTGTGGCGAGAATGGTTCCATACTCCATATTCTGTGGTGTTGTAAGGCCCTAAATGACTATAGATAGAGGTTATTTTCTCAATGAAGCACTATTGAAGTATTATTTATATGTTAAAGCCTCATGATTTTTTTTTTCTTATGTGATTCAGATAGAGAGTACAATTTACTCACTGTTGTCAAATGTACTTTATTCTCTTGGTATACTATGTTTTAAAGGCTCAGGAGCGTGCATGTGTCTAGCACTATATTGAAGCAACAAGAATGCTTTTTATCAGTGCTAAACATTGTGCAAATGCTGCTGCTATATAGTTCTCCATACAAGTGTACACTACATAGATGGGTATTCAAAAAAGGATATAATGAGAATGAAATAAATTTGATAATAGAAGTAAATATGATGTTTTATCTAAATAATGAAATAACAATTTTGGGTTTAATTTCCTTTTAAATTACATGAAATATGGATCAACTAAATTATTTTTATAATGCCCAATTCAAGGGACAAAAATATGTAAAAAGGAGTTAAAGACATAGTTGAAATCACCTCAAGAGCAGCAAGCAATACACTACTGGGAGCTAGCTGAACACATCTGGTAAACCAATGACAAGAGCCTACCTGAACCTATCAATGTATGTTTTACAACAGGATACCAAGAGAATGTAGAGTAAATTTGATAATAGAAGTAAATTTAAAAAAATCTTACTATTGTATGCTCTATCACTGTGCCTCCCAAACTTGGGAGTCCCTTAAAAATGTTTGAGGGTTCCCACAAGATTTGATAATGTACTGTGAATGTGTTTGTGTATATGAGTGTGTGTGCTGTGTGTGTGTCTATATGTGTATAAATATGTGAGTGAGGGTGTGTATTTATAAGTGAGTATGTGAGTTTGTATGTGTATACATGTGTGAGTGAGGGTATTTTTTTATAGGTAAGTATGTGTGTTTGTATGTGTATACATGTGTGAGTAAGGGTGTGTATTTAATAGTGAGTGTGTGTGTTTGTATGTGTATACATGTGTGAGTGAGGGTGTGTATTTATAAGGGAGTGTGTGTGTCTGTATGTGTATACATGTGTAAGTGAGGGTGTTTATTTATGAGTGTGTGTGTTTGTATGTGTATACATGTGTGAGTGAGAGTGTGTATTGATAAGCGAGTGTGTGTTTGTATGTGTATACATGTGTGAGTGAGGGTGTGTATTTATAAGTGAGTATGTATGTTTGTATGTGTATACATGTGTGAGTGTGGGTGTGTGTTTATAAGTGAGTGTGTGTTTGTATGTGGTGTGTACATATGTAAGTGATGGTGTTTATTTATAGGTGAGTCTGTGTGTTTGTATGTGTATACATGTGTGAGTGAGGGTGTTTATTTATAGGTGAGTATGTGTGTTTGTATGTGTATACATGTGTGAGTGAGGGTGTTTATTTATAGGTATGTGTGTTTGTATGTGTATACATGTGTGAGTGAGGATGTGTATTTATAAATGAGTGTGAGTTTGTATGTGTGTACATGTGTGAGTGAGGGTGTTTATTTATAGGTGAGTGTGTGTTTGTATGTGTATACATGTGTGAGTGAGGGTGTTTATTTATAGGTGAGTGTGTGTGTTTGTATGTGTATACATGTGTGAGTGAGGGTGTTTATTTATAGGTATGTGTGCTTGTATGTGTATACATGTGTGAGTTAGGATGTGTATTTATAAGTGAGTGTGTGTGTTTGTATGTGTATAAATGTGTGAGTGAGTGTGTGTATTTATAAGTGAGTGTGTGTGTTTGTATGTGTGTACATGTGTGAGTGAGGGTGTGTACTTATAAGTGAGTGTGTGTTTGTATGTGTATACATGTGTGAGTGAGGGTGTGTATTTATAAGTGAGTGTATTTGTATGTGTGTACATGTGTGAGTGAGGGTGTGTATTTATAAGTGAGTGTGTGTGTTTGTATGTGTGTACATGTGTGAGTGAGGGTGTGTATTTATGAGTGTGTGTGTTTGTATGTGTATACATGTGTGAGTGAGGGTGTGTATTTATAAGTGAGTGTTTGTATGTATGTGTATACATGTTTAAGTGAGGGTGTGTATTTATAAGTGAGTGTATTTGTATGTGTGTACATGTGTGAGTGGGGGTATGTACTTATAAGTGAGTGTGTGTTTGTATATGTATACAAGTGTGAGTGAGGGTGTTTATTTATAGGTGAGTGTGTGTTTGTATGTGTATACATGTGTGAGTGAGGGTGTTTATTTATAGGTGAGTGTGTGTGTTTGTATGTGTATACATGTGTGAGTTAGGATGTGTATTTATAAGTGAGTGTGTGTGTTTGTATGTGTATAAATGTGTGAGTGAGGGGGTGTATTTATAAGTGAGTGTGTGTTTGTAGGTGTATACATGTGTGAGTGAGGGTGTGTATTTATAAGTGAGTGTTTGTATGTGTATACATGTGTGAGTGAGGGTGTGTATTTATAAGTGAGTGTATTTGTATGTGTGTACATGTGTGAGTGAGGGTGTGTATTTATAAGTGAGTGTGTGTGTTTGTATGTGTGTACATGTGTGAGTGAGGGTGTGTATTTATGAGTGTGTGTGTTTGTATGTGTATACATGTGTGAGTGAGGGTGTGTATTTATAAGTGAGTGTTTGTATGTATGTGTATACATGTGTAAGTGAGGGTGTGTATTTATAAGTGAGTGTATTTGTATGTGTGTACATGTGTGAGTGGGGGTATGTACTTATAAGTGAGTGTGTGTTTGTATATGTATACAAGTGTGAGTGAGGATGTGTATTTATAAGTGAGTGTGTGTTTGTATGTGTATACATGTGTGAGTGAGGGTGTCTATTTATAAGGGACTGTGTGTGTTTGTATGTGTATGCATAATGAGTGAGGATGTGTATTTATAAGTGAGTGTGTGTTTGTATGTGTGTACATGTGTGAGTGAGGGTGTGTATTTATAAGTGAGTGTGTGTGTTTGTATGTATGTGTATACATGTGTGAGTGAGGGTGTGTATTTATAAGTGAGTGTATTTTTATGTGTATGCATGGTGAGTGAGGATGTGTATTTATAAGTGAGTATGTGTGTTTGTATGTGTATACATGTGTGAGTCAGGGTGTGTATTTATAAGTGAGTGTGTGTGTTTGTATGTGTATACATGTGTGAGTGAGGGTGTGTATTTATAAGTGAGTGTTTGTATGTGTATACATTTGTGAGTGAGGGTGTGTATTTATAAGTGAGTGTATTTGTATGTGTGTACATGTGTGAGTGAGGGTGTGTATTTATAAGTGAGTGTTTGTATGTGTATGCATGTGTGAGTGAGGGTGTGTATTTATAAGTGAGTGTATTTGTATGTATATACATGTGTGAGTGAGGGTGTGTATTTATAAGTGAGTGTTTGTATGTGTATACATGTGAGTGAGGGTGTGTATTTATAAGTGAGTGTATTTGTATGTGTGTACATGTGTGAGTGAGGGTGTGTGTTTATAAGTGAGTATGTGTGTGTGTTTGTATGTGTATGCATGGTGAGTGAAGGTGTGTATTTATAAGTGAGTGTATGTGTTTGTATGTGTATACATGTGTGAGTGAAGGTGTGTATTTATAAGTGAGTATGTGTGTTTGTATGTGTATACATGTGTGAGTGAGGGTGTGTATTTATAAGTGAGAGTGTGTTTGTATGTGTATACATGTGTGAGTGAGGGTGTGTATTTATAAGTGAGTGTTTGTGTATACATGTGTGAGTGAGGATGTGTATTTATAAGTGAGTGTATTTGTATGTGTGTACATGTGTGAGCGAGGGTGTGTGTTTATAAGTGAGTGTGTGTGTGTGTGTGTGTGTTTGTATGTGTATGCATGGTGAGTGAGGATGTGTACTTATAAGTGAGTGTATGTGTTTGTATGTGTATGCATGGTGAGTGCGGATGTGTATTTATAAGTGAGTGTGTGTGTGTGTTTGTATGTGTGTACATGTGTGAGTGAGGGTGTGTGTTTATAAGTGAGTGTGTGTGTGTGTTTGTATGTGTGTACATGTGTGAGTGAGGGTGTGTGTTTATAAGTGAGTGTGTGTGTTTGTATGTGTATACATGTGTGAGTGAAGGTGTGTATTTATAAGTGAGTGTGTGTGTTTGTATGTGTATGCATGGTGAGTGAGGATGTGCATTTATGAGTGAGTATGTGTTCGTGTATGAGTGAGTTACTTTTTTCTTTTTTGCTTATATGTGAGGTAGGCACATGACTAATGTTGTACCTCTTCAAATGCATGGGCAGTGCTCATCGCCACACGCAGGGGAGAAGCCTACATAGGACTAGATTATGAATGGCGTGCTAACTGTTACGCACAAGCGATAAGGGGTATATCGCAGCATATTACGAGTTGAAAGTAAACGTGTTCGCTTGAATTTAACTCATGTCAGATTAGTGTGAATTCAGAGCTCAAACTTTAAACTTTTACGCCCGACTAAAAAGAGACACAAAACACATTAAAACTACATTGTACAGTACAGTTACACCCATAATAACACATTAATAAACATTATTAAAAGAATATTGCATAAAAATGTTATAAGGGCTCAAAGATATGAGGTCTCAGGTGTTAGGAAAGAAAAGAGCTACAAAGGAGAGAGAGAGAAAACTGTTTTCTTCTTTGCTACTGTACAGTATACAGTGCAATATATATCGTAGCTCAAATCCCACTTTTAAACTTACTATTTTTTCAATTGCACACGTCATAAATTGATGGACATTAAAAGTTTTATGTAAAAATTGTACTTTATCTTGCGTGCCCTAGAGAAGCTAAAACACAAAATTAGTATCCTAGGTTTTCACAATGCTGCAAAATTGCCTGAACCAGCTATTTGTGTGTTGTATTAATTTGTTTTGTCATTTTCCCTATGGGCCTTGCACCCAGACCTGTCTGAGGTTAACTGCCTGGGACTCTGGGGATAGTGAAGCCTCCTGAGAGTGCTGTTGAACACCCAGGGCTTTGCATGTTGCAGGGTCATGGGATGTGTACCCAGTCCAGTCTGAGAGTGCAGTCCCCTTCCGTGTTTTGTATGTTCCTAGAGTGATTACATAAGTCTTTGAAATATTAATATATTTATGTCGGTTTAGCGCACTTGAGGCAATGCGATTGGGTTTGCTCAGGAGTTTTTTCTCACTTTTTGGGCTCTATTGACTTTAATGGGGGAATACATTAACTCGGTCACGATATTCTAATTTTGGCTTTTTTCACGCTTCGGTTAGCGCTTGAGTGAAAACTTTTTGCTTTCAATTTGTAATCCGAGCGCTGTCCGACGCTCGTAAAAAGATTACTTCTATTGATGTTAGCACAGGAGCGATAAATAGTCCTCCTCTCGTAATCTAGCCCAAAGTGTTTACTGTCCTTTTAATACCTTTACACCATTAGGATGTTCCATGCCGTCCTAACAGCGCTGGGCTTTAATGGAACGCCCTACCATAAACAGCGTCCTGCAGCTTCCCCTTTTGATAAGGCAAGGATCGGCCTTTGGTAGCCTCCCATTATCCAATCTCGGCCTTAAAACCATGAGATCGCAGTGATGATCATGTGTTTTCATTTGTAATAATAGTGTTTGCATCTGAACTTTATTCCGACGTGAACACTATTGTACCACCATGAAGGGGTTAATGTCCTCCCTTGAGCCTATCAGTTCTTGGGGCATTGCCTAATGGAAGCTGATTAATAATACATAACATTTATTTATGTAACCTCATGTTAGCATTGGAAGGGAAATAGGAATAAAACACTTTTTGAAGCTAATGCTTTGTTTCCTAGTATTTCCCTTTCACTGGCTTTGGGAAAATTTTACGAATCTTCAAACAAATCTTTCTTATCTGTGACATTTTGGATCTTATGTTACAGTCTCATCAGGGAAGTCTGTAACACAGCACTTGATTGCACTTGTATCTTCTGGACAATCAAGGGGTTAAATCACGTCTACATTTGTTTCTGATCACTGTTATGTGTTATGTAGTAGAGATGTATCCCCTGTCATTAAATCAATAAAATTGCTGTTGTCTTTGTCCCACTGGGTTACACCACTGTTTTGTGCTAATTTATGACAAAGATGAGAACAATTTTATTTTGTTTGTTGCTGGTAATCAAGGGGTTAAAAATCACTTGGAGAAAACAAATTACAAAACTGCTTTGCTTGTTCATTTTTCATTAGTTGAGGAATATAGCATTGACATTTATGCCAAGAAGATAGGAAAGTATTATTGTAACTACTACTGAGTCTTTTTTTTTTATGTGAATAAACAATCGGCTAGATTACGAGTTGTGCATTAAGGTAAAAAAGCAGCGTTAACAGGTCCTAATGCTGCTTTTTTTACGCCCGCTGCTATTATGAGTCTTGCAGGTATAGGTGTACCGCACACTTTTTTGGCCTTACTGCAAACCAATTTACGTAAATTTCGTAAAGGCTTTTTTCTATGGGACTTCCATAGCGCCGGTATTACGAGTCTGCCTGGGAGGCCAAAAAGTGAGCGGTACAGCCTCTACCGCCAAGATTCCTACGCATTCTAAAGTCAGTAGTTATGAGTTTTACGCTACAAAGCTGTAGCATAAAACTCATAACTAAAGTGCTAAAAAGTACACTAACACCCATAAACTACCTATTAACCCCTAAACCGAAGCCCTCCCGCATCGCAAACACTAAAATAAAAATATTAACCCCTAATCTGCCGCTCCCGACATCGCTGCCACCTACATTATACTTATTAACCCCTAATCTGCCGCCCCCAACGTCACTGCCACTATTCTAAATTTATTAACCCCTATATCTAAGTCTAACCCTAACTTAAATATAATTAAAATAAATCTAAATAAAATTACTATCATTAACTAAATTATTCCTATTTAAAACAAATCCTAAGCTAGATACAATATAACTAATAGTTACATTGTAGCTAGCTTAGGGTTTATTTTTATTTTGCAGGCAAGTTTGTATTTATTTTAACTAGGTAGAATAGTTACTAAATAGTTATTAACTATTTAATAACTACCTAGCTAAAATAAATACAAATTGACCTGTAAAAGAAAACCTAACCTAAGTTACAATAAGACCTAACACTACACTACAATTAAATAAATTCCCTACATTAAATACAATTAAATAAATTAAATAAAATTAACTAAATTACAAGAAAAAACAAACACTAAATTACAGAAAATAAAAAACAAATTACAAGATCTTTAAACTAATTACACCTAATCTAATAGCCCTATCAAAATAAAAAAAGCCCACCCAAAATAAAAAAAAACCCTAGCCTAAACTAAACTACCAATAGCCCTTAAAAGGGCCTTTTGCGGGGCATTGCCCTAAAGAAATCAGCTCTGTTACCTGTAAAAAAAAAAATACAAACAACCCCCCAACAGTAAAACCCACCACCCACACAACCAACCCCCCAAATAAAACCCTAACTAAAAAAAAAACTAAGCTCCCATTGCCCTGAAAAGGGCATTTTGATGGGCATTGCCCTTAAAAGGGCATTTAGCTCTATTGCTGCCCAAAGCCCTAACCTAAAAATAAAACCCACCCAATACACCCTTAAAAAATCCTAACACTAACCCCCGAAGATTCACTTACCGGGAGAAGTCTTCATCCAAGCGGCAAGATGTCCTCAACGAAGCCGGCAGAAGTGGTCCTCCAGACGGGCAGAAGTCTTCATCCAGATGGCATCTTCTATCTTCATCCTTCCGACATGGAGCGGCTCCATCTTCAAGACATCCGGCGCGGAGCATCCTCTTCAGTCGACGGCTTCTTCGGAATGAAGGTACCCTTAAATGACGTCATCCAAGATGGTGTCCCTTAGATTCCGATTGGCTGATAGAATTCTATCAGCCAATCGGAATTAAGGAAGAAAAAATCCTATTGGCTGATGCAATCAAACAGCTCATCCACTCCCTGGTAATTTTCCGACTTGACTACTGTAACAACTTACTACCTGGCCTCCCTCTCTCCCCTCCAATCCATCCTAAATGCATCTGCCAGGCTAATCCACCTCTCTCGACGCTCTGTTTCTGCTGCGCCTCTCTGCGAGTCCCTTCACTGGCTCCCCATTCACAACAGAGTTAAATTCAAAATTCTCACCCTGATCTACAAAGCCCTCACCAATGCTGCCCCACCCTACCTGTCCTCACTCATCAACAAATATACTCCTGCCCGTCCCCTAAGATCCAACAACGACCTGCTTCTTGCGTCCTCTACCATCACCTCCTCTCATTCTAGACTACAGGACTTCTCTAGTGCGGCACCAACCCTCTGGAACGCACTTCCTCGAGATGTCAGACTTGCCCCTAACCGCTCTCCTACTTTAAACGTTCCCTAAAGACCTTTCATTTCAGGGAAGCTTATCACCAGACTTATTAACAAACTAACTTCAATTAACTAACAGTTGCCCTCTATCTCCTCACTAATATCATTCTCACCTCTGCAGTCCCCACCTCCTGTTTCCAATCCTCCTACCCATCTAGATTGTAAGTTCCCACAGGAATAGGGCTCTCAATTCCCCCGTATTTGTCTGTAAAATTTTGTTTCTTATCGTATTGTTTCTCCACTGTACTGTTATCCTTGTACCCATGGCAGCGCTGTGGAATCTGTCGGCGCTTTATAAATAAAGAATAATAATAACTTCAATCCTATTGACTCATCCAATAGGATTGAGCTCGCATTCTATTGGCTTCAACTTTAAGATGGAGCTGCTCCGTGTTGGAAGGATGAAGATAGAAGATGCCGTCTGGATGAAGACTTCTGCCCGTCTGGAGGAACGCTTCTGCCGGCTTCGTTGAGGACATCTTGCCGCTTGGATGAAGACTTCTCCCGGTAAGTGAATCTTCGGGGGTTAGTGTTAGGATTTTTTAAGGGTGTATTGGGTGGGTTTTATTTTTAGGTTAGGGCTTTGGGCAGCAATAGAGCTAAATGCCCTTTTAAGGGCAATGCCCATCCAAATGCCCTTTTCAGGGCAATGGGGAGCTTAGGTTTTTTTAGTTAGGGTTTTATTTGGGGGGGGTTGGTTGTGTGGGTGGTGGGTTTTACTGTTAGGGGGGTTGTTTGTATTTTTTTTTTACAGGTAAAAGAGCTGATTTATTTGGGGCAATGCCTCGCAAAAGGCCCTTTTAAGTGCTATTGGTAGTTTAGTTTAGGCTAGTTTTTTTTTTATTTTGGTAGGGCTATTAGATTAGGTGTAATTAGTTTAAAGAATTGTAATTTGTTTTTTATTTTCTGTAATTTAGTGGGGTTTTTTGTTTGTAATTTAGATAATTTTATTTAATTTATTTAATTGTTTTTAATGTAGGGAATTTATTTAATTGTAGTGTAGTGTTAGGTGTTATTGTAACTTAGGTTAGGTTTTATTTTACAGGTTAATTTGTATTTATTTTAGCTAGG
This sequence comes from Bombina bombina, assembly GCF_027579735.1. Classification (NCBI taxonomy): domain Eukaryota; kingdom Metazoa; phylum Chordata; class Amphibia; order Anura; family Bombinatoridae; genus Bombina; species Bombina bombina. The sequence goes on from NC_069500.1 coordinate 118,002,668, forward strand.
TAGTTATTAAATAGTTAATAACTATTTAGTAACTATTCTACCTAGTTAAAATAAATACAAACTTGCCTGTAAAATAAAAATAAACCCTAAGCTATCTACAATGTAACTATTAGTTATATTGTATCTAGCTTAGGGTTTATTTTATAGATAAGTATTTAGTTTTAAATAGGAATAATTTAGTGAATGATAGTAATTTTATTTAGATTTATTTAAATTATATTTAAGTTAGGGGGTGTTAGTAAAAGAACAGGGCGGGCTGTGGACTCATCGTGTCTAAAAAGAAACAAATTTATCAGGTAAGCATACATTTTCTTTTCTTTTTAAAGACATGATGAGTCCACGGATCATCATCCTTACTTGTGGGATACAATACCAAAGCTAGAGTACACGGATGATAAGGGAGGGACAAGACAGGGAACCTAAACGGAAGGCACCACTGCTTGAAGAACCTTTCTCCCAAAAGCAGCCTCAGCCAAGGCAAAAGTATCAAATTTATAAAAAGTGTGAAGAGTACCAAGTTGCAGCCTTGCAAATCTGTTCTACAGAAGCTTCATTTTTGAATGCCCATGAGGAAGCAACAGCCCTAGTAACTCTTTCAGGAGGGTGCTGTCCAGCAGTCTCATATGCAAAACGGATGATACTCTTCAGCCAAAACGGAAGAGGTAGCCATAGCTTTCTAACCCTTACGTTTTCCAGAGAAAATGACAAACGGAGAAGACGACTGACGAAAGTCCTTAGTCGCTTGTAAGTAAAATTTGAAAGCACGGACTACTTCCAAATTGTGCAGAAGACGTTCCTTCTGAGAAGGAGGATTAGGACACAAGGAAGGAACAACAATCTCCTGATTAATATTCCGATCTGAAACCACCTTAGGAAGAAACCCTAGTTTAGTACGTAAAACTACCTTATCTGAATGGAAAATAAGGTAAGGCGAATTGTATTGCAACGCCGAGAGCTCAGACACTCTACGAGCTGAAAAAATAGCAACAAAAAATAAAACTTTCCAAGATAACAACTTAATATCTAAGGAATGCATAGGCTCAAACGGAACCCCTTGAAGAACTTTAAGAACTAAATTCAGACTCCATGGAGGAGTAACTGGTTTGAACACAGGCCTGATCCTAACCAAAGCCTGTACATCTGGGATATCTGCCAGACGTTTGTGTAACAAAATTGATAAGGCAGAGATCTGACCCTTTAGGGAACTTGTCGATAAACTGCTTGTGCGGGAATTAAAGATTAGGACGCTTGGGGAGAAAGCTGCGGCATACTCTGACTCTCATCATTAGACTACTGAGAAGCATCCGCCTTAGAGAAATTTTGCTCATGAAAAATCTTATCCCTATAACTTAAAGCCCTCTCAATACATGAGGGACAGAAAGGGATTGGTGGTTCCACATTTGCATCCAAACACATGGAGCAAGTAACATTTTCTATGGCTCCTAAGTCCATACAGAACACAATAAGAAAAAACAATGCAATCATTTTTTTTTTATTTTTTAAATTAAGACGTTACTGTCTCTTTAAATTTAGCTAGAATTTTTTTATCTACTATTTAGGAATTATGTGTTCAATAAAACAAGACAAATTAATCAAATTATTCAATCTCCAAAAGTTTGATAAAAGAACAAAAACCGTTACTGTGACTTTAAATTTTAAAAGTTAACTTTTTTACTGTCATAGCTAAAAACGTATCCCAGTAGCTAAATAGAAAAAAAAATGTAAACACCCCTACACCTCAGCAACTCTGCTGAGGTGCCTACCTGCCAAAATGGACACACTCCCTGACTCAATAACGATCCGGATGCTTAATAAAGCAATAACGCTGTAACTGCATGCTTTTGTTAGGAAACCATGCGGTTGTAGAGCCGACACCTTCCTTGCAGGATATGGCAGCTACGGCTGACAGTTGCGCAGTTAATACCCTGAAAACGTGCAAACCGCTAGCCCTGCCCATCATGGGCGTCACAGTCAAACCTAGCCCGATCGGCTCAAGTCTCTAACATTAACCCGATAGGGGAAGAAAAAAAAAAAACCCCACCACCAACAATAAAAAAAAAAAAAGAACAAGAGAGATAGATGTCCCTACACAAGCATCTCTGCCTTATGTAACATGAAAACGGTTAAAGTGCCCACTTGCCTCTGAGATATTGTTTCCCAGAATAAAAACAAAGTCAGCACTTAGCTTTGTATTCTGCCCGACAGAAGGGCAGCTCTGCAGGTTTAGGAGGTCCTCTCCCTCCCATAGCCTTGTGGAAATCAAAAAGCCTGAGTTAACTTTGCTTAGGCTGTTAGAAGGGCAGCATCAATGTATAGGAGGCGCAGTAAAAATTATGTCCCACCAGTTCCTATTGCTCTAAAGCCACCAAAAGCGCTACTGAAGATACTGATATGGATTATAGATACACCCTAGAACAAAGCAGCACTCTGGCACTACTTTAAAAATAATAAACACTTGATTGAAGAATCTTTTCTAACACCTAACTTTACCTCTTCCTATCACTAACGTAGGCAAAAAGAATGACTGGGGTGGGAGGGAAGCTCTGCTGTGGTGCTCTTTGCCTCCTCCTGCTGACCAGGAGGTGAATATCCCACAAGTAAGGACTTGTGTCTTTAAAAAGAAATTATATTTAAGTACTGATGTATGCACAACATGATTGCCATGATAGAGGCGATACATTTTAAATTGACATATGAACAGACACAGGCTCTCCCTGGGACCAATGCACAATACACGTTGATAATGTTTGAATAACTCCATGTTAAAGATAATACTTCAAATATCTTGAAGTATGTCATATTTAGCACTAATGTATACTGCTAAAAGTTCTAAATATTGCAAATGTATTCTCTGCTTGAGCAGACATGATAGAACATATTTTATAAATATTGGTAATATGCCACATAATTAATGTGTCATTTTTGTATTAAATATATTCAAAAAGATTCTCATTAAAAATTACATATGAATGAGGATAATTATGTAATAAGTCATAATAAAGTATACATTTGCCTTTTATTTTTTATTTATTTTTTTTAAAAATTTCTTTCTTTTTTGTAGCTGTTGTCTCTCTCCCAAATACTACATCATTTTTATAGCGAAAAAAAAAAAAAAAAAGGGCTAGTATTGGGATTGAGATTGCAGCGCTTTACTTTATTAAATTTATTAATAGAAAAAAAGAAAAAGAAAAGAAAAAAAAGAAACAGAGAGAAAGAGAAAAAAAAAAAAAAAAAAAAATCTCTCCTCTCCTCCCCCATTAGTGCTCATTCATATTCCTTAAGCCCTATCTTTATTCAGGAATTCCTCCCAGTGGAAGCGTATCATCAGGAAGAAATCTTCCCTTTTAGATTTTAAGTATGAAAACTCTTCAAGTTCCAGTAACTCATTTACCCTGGGTATTAACATATTCTCATTTAATGCACCCTTCTTTTTCCAATTCCGTGCTATAATGGATTTAGTACCATTTAGTATATATATTATAAGTTTCGCTTTAATTTTGCAAATGCCTTTAATAGGTTTATTCATAAGGGCGCTATATATATCTAATTGCAAGGATTTATTTAGAATAAACTGGATGCATAGTAAAGTGCCTGACCATAGTCCTTGGATCAATGGGCAGTCCCACCATATATGCTTCATTGTCCCAACCATGCCGCATTGCCTCCAGCAGTTTTTGGAAGCATTTGGGTAAATACTATGGAGTCTAACTGGTGTAAGGTACCATCTGGTTAGTATTTTATAGTTAAGTTCTTGGATATTTGAAGATGCTGAAGTCTCAGCTGATTTTAAAAAGATTTGGTTCCACTCTGCAATTTCAAGGTGGTTACCGATCTCTTTTTCCCATTTATGTATATATATATGGTTTTTAGGTTTATCAGTATCTGTTAAAAATTTATAACTACGAGAGATTATTCCCTTTAATGGTGTTCCTTTATGGCATATTTTTTCAAAGGTAGTTAGCTCTCTTACTAAATCGCTTCTTGACGGGTGTTTAGCTATAAAAAATTTTAGTTGAAGATGTTTTAGCCATTTTGAGTATGACCCCCCTGCTATGTTTACAAGATTTTCCTTTGGTCTTACATTACCTTGTTCAAGGAAATTTACTAGAGGTGACATTTCTTGTATCTGTTTTGAATTGTAGAGTCTAGGGACTATACCTCCTTGAAATTCCGCATTAATATTTATTGGTAGTAATGGTGATGGAGAAGTTGATATATTGGGGCAAGTGGTCACTATCTTATCCCACTGAGTCACTATATGCTGGATCAGGGGGAAGTTCTCTGTGCCTGGGGGTCTGCTGTCTGCCGTTACCCAACATAAATTGCTAATTGGTTGGTGTGCTATTAGATCTGTTTCTAGTGTTACCCATATTTTATTCTCTTTGTTTGTATGCCAATCTATTACTCTCTGTAATACTATTGCTTTATAATAATTTTTAATATTTGGTACCCCCAAACCTCCTTTTTTTTTTTGGTGTATATAGCGTGGAGATGTTAATTCTAGGTTTTTTCCCATTCCAAATAAAAGCATTGATCATCTTCTGGAGGTCAATGCAGTAATTTTTAGGTAAAGCAATAGGAACTGTCTGGAGAATATATAGAATACAGGGGAGAATATTCATTTTTATTGTATGTATACGACCGAACCAAGAAAGTGTTTTTTTTTTCCATTGAGTAAGGTCTTGCTGAATATTTTCTGCTAGTTTCACATAGTTTTCTGTATAAAGGCCTGCAGTGTCTGACGTTAAGTAAACACCTAAATATTTTAGCGAAGATTCTTTCCAGGAATATGGATTTTGTTGTTTACATACCTGAATGGTCGATACAGGTGTTGAGGTGAATAATGCCTCTGATTTATTTTTATTTATCAAAAAATTTGAGTGTTTTCCAAACTCCTGGAAAGTCTCTTCTAAGGCACTGATTGAGTCTACTGGGTTAGTCAAGGTTAATAGAACATCGTCAGCGTAGAGTGATATCTTGTATTCCTTATTCCCTATATTCAGCCCTCTGATTTTGTTGTTGGAGCGTATTCTAGCGGCTAAAATTTCCATGGATATTACAAAAAGTATGGGCGATAGGGGGCAACCCTGTCTCGTACCATTGGTTATATTAAATGGGTCTGAGATCATGCCATTCGCCTTCACCCTTGCCGTAGGACAGGTATATAACTGGAATATTTGCTGAATAATTTTTTCTCCAAATCCAAACCTCTTAAGTGCTTGCTGGAGAAATGACCAGTCCAGCCGGTCAAACGCTTTTTCAGCGTCCATTGAGATTGTTACTAGAGGGATCTTTTTTAGTTTGGCATATTTGATTAAATGTAGTGTTCTGATAGTGTTGTCCCGTGCTTCTCTACCAGGGACGAATCCCACCTGATCTGTATTTATGATATAAGGGAGAAACTTATTTATTCTATTTGAAATAATTTTGGAGAAAATTTTTATATCATTATTGAGTAACGAAATTGGTCTAAAATGTTTTGTACTATTGGGTTCTTTCCCTGGTTTGGGAAGCACTACTATTCTAGCTTCTAACATTTCTTTTAAGAAAGATGAGTTTTTATTGAATGAATTGAATAATCTAAGTAACTTAGGTGCAAGAGACTCTATATAAGTTTTATAGTATGTTGTGTTAAAGCCATCGGGTCCCGGGCTCTTACCAGATGGTAGATCCTTGATAGTCTGAATGACCTCCTGTAATGTGAATGGCTCATCTAATGTCGATCTTTGTGCGTCTGTAAGGGTGGGTATTTCTGTTTCTTTTATGTATGTCAGTTTATCTGATTCCGCTTTTTGAGAGAGGGGGTTAGGGTCTAAGTTATATAATTGTTGGTAATAATTTTTAAATTCTCTGACTATATCCTGACTCCCCACAATGTGGTTCCCTTGTGCATCCTGTAATTTTGGAATATGAGATTGCAATCTTTTTTTTTTTTTAGAGCTCTTGCCAGCAGTTTTCCAGCCTTATTGCCTCCATTGAAAAAGATTTTTTTTTGTGCTAGTGCCCTTCGTTGGGCCCCTTTATTCAAGAAGGCTCTAAGGTTGGTGCGGGCCTCTTTAAGCTGGGTAGATACAGTCACATTGTGGGGGTCTTTTTTATGTGTTTGTTCGATCTTTTGCAGTGTGCTGATAAGTGACAGGTATGTTCTGTTCAATTTTTTATTTAATCTGGCCTTATGTTTGATAAATTCCCCCCGTATTACCTGCTTGTGTGCTTCCCACCATATAGCGGGTGAGGTGTCCCCCCATTGGTTATGACAGAAATACATATCTATTGTTTCTTGGATAGCGGTCTTAATTTGTAGATCATTCAATAGATGATCTTCTAATCTCCATTGGTATGGAGTTATTGGCGTCTCTGGCCATTTAATACTTACTGAAATAAGTGAGTGATCTGACCATGCTATGTTATGTATTTTTGTTTCCTGAGTTAAAAAGTAACTATTTTGATCAATAAAAAAATAATCAATGCGTGAGTATGATTTTTGAGGTGCTGAATAGTACGTATAATCCTTTGTTGTGGGGTGTTGTGTTCTCCAGCTATCTATAAGTGATAAAGAAAGTAAATTTGTTTTAACAGATCTAATTACGTGTTTAGATATGTTACTCTTTTGTTTTGAGCAGTCTAACATCGGTTCAAATGTGAGATTAAAGTCTCCACCCAGTATTAATGTGCCTTTCATATTTTCTAATATAAGGTTGGTGATTCGTTTAAAAAATGCTTTTTGTCCTGTATTAGGTGCATATAGATTGACTATTGTAACGGGTCTATTGTATAATAGGCCCACCAGACACAGGAATCTACCCTCTAGGTCTTTTTCCAAATGCAAAAGTTGAAAGGGGGTATCTTTCTGAATTATTATACATACTCCGTTACGTTTCCGAGTATTTGAGCTATGGTAAATAGTAGGATAAAATCTATTGGTGAATTTAGGTTCGTTATTGTGTATAAAGTGGGATTCCTGGATAAAGACGATGTCTCCCTTTTCTTTATGAAAACTGTGTAGTGCTATTTGCCTTTTATGGGGTGCATTGAGGCCCTTCGCATTTTGAGATAAAAATTTTATTTGTTTAGTATCCATTATATTATGCTTGAAAAAGGCCGGCCTATGAATGAGTCACCCACCGTTTGGAATAGGCACATTTCCACAAAAGGGAGGAAAAACTCCCAGAAAACAGGGGATAAAGGGAGAGAGGGAGAGGAGAGAAAAAAAAAAAAAAAAAAAAAAAAAGGAAAAGAAAATTGTCGTACACAGACCAAAGTAGAGCATCCATGTACCTCCTAAGCAGCTCTACAACAAGAGTAGATAGGATAAAAATTATTCTGTTACCCTTCTCCTCCGCAAGAGAGGGGTGAGGGGATAGAGGAAAAAAAAAAAAAAAAAATTCCATCCCAAGGGACTTCCACCTCTATTATATACCTTCAGTAAAAGCTTTAATCAGAGAGGGGAGAAAAAAAAAAAAAAAGAACACATACTTTTATATCTCTACATTAAATGTGTAGTGCAAGCATTTTATGCAAAAATGATTAATAACACTTCTATATATTTTCTTAATTATTTACTATTATTAAAAATAAATATTAATATTTTGTGCTCTACTGTGCGCCTTTAGTGCAGTTATTATTCCAACTTTATGTAGGACTGAAGTGAAGGTGAGGATTTAATACGGCTATGTATAAATTGCCTAACTGTGTGTTTTCCAACTAATAATATAACCAAATTCTTCTGTTTGTGTTTAAATTATAACCATGTGCTTCTCACGCTATACTATAACTAATAGTCCTTTTATTTGTGGTTATATATAAAAAAAATTTTTAAAGTTGTGACCTTATATAAACAATCTTAACCATTTATTTTACCTATTGTGCTATCGTCAATAATCTTACTATTTATAACTGTAATAAAAATCCTTTCTATATTGTTCTCCCTTTTATTTCCTCTATCTTTCCTCTCAGTTCCCTACTCCTTCTACCATTCCCCTCACTTGTTCCTTTCTTTTCATTATCTTCCTTTTCTCCCCTCCTTTTTCTATCTATTTATGTGTCACTTTGACCCATTGTGAGTTTTGCAGTTGCAAGGGGGCTTTTGATTGTTTTGATTGCTGGGCTGAGTTAGATTTAGGGCTTTCTTGATTTTCTGCCTGGGTAGGGTGGGGTGGAGGGTCTATCCCTAGCGTGGTGCAAAATGTGTTTATATCATCCATTGTTCTGAGGATCGCTGTTTTCCCGTAGCTGTAGATCTTTTATTATTTTTTTTATTTTTATTGTACTACCCCAAATCCACCCATATTATGTGGGTTTGATTATATATTTAAGGAAGAGCAGTGGGGGGTTTTGCCTTGTAGTTTAAATTTTTATTTCTCTGTTATGTAATGTATATCCGGGGGTACATTTGTATTCTCTTTACACAGGTAGCCCCTTTTAATTTTCCCTTTTATTCCTCCTTCTTCCCCTTTTCCACTTACTCTTCCCTTTTATTTTCCTCCTTTACTTTATTTTTCTGCTGGATTTTAGACCCCTCTCCACCACCACCCTTATCCTGTGCTTCTCACCTCTGTGCTGCTGTTTTATAATATGCCAGTTCTTACTCCGACTGTCTGTGCTGTTATATGAGGACCGTTTAGATGTTGGCGTCCCTTTCCACTACAGGGTCCTTCTCCCCTCTCTTATTGCTCTGCCCTCTCACGCTCCGCCAGCAGCTATCGTTAACCCCCTCCTCTGTGCTGAGAGATTCTGTTCTGTATAGGACCGGAGCAACTGTACTTCACCGGGTGGTATACCCGTTTACCGCTGATCCGCGCCTGTTTCTCACAGCTACTCGCGCTCTCAGGAACAGTCACTCTCTATACTCTGCTGGGCTGTGTGCTCCGGCTCTGGTCAGCTGTTACACAATGCTCTATCTGTGTTTGAGGCGTGCCGTAGCTCCTCCAGCCCTTTGACCTATGCCTCTGTCTTCAGCTATAATTCAGCTCATGGAAGAGGGGGATTACGGACCAAGGTGAGTGAGTTTAGTTCATTCTGTTTTCCTCCTCTCTCGCTCGGGGCCTGGGTAATTATTTTAGCTGCTCCTAGGGGGTATTCTTAGCTGGAGCTCTTAGCACTTGCGGCCATGTTCGCTCTCGGCCGGCTCCGCCCCCCCCATTTGCCTTTTATTCTATATTTTGTATCTGGTAACCATGGCCTTCAGGTGTGCAATTGCAGGGGATTGTATGTATTGATAAGCAATGCTAATTAGAAATATACTATAATATCTGTTGTCTCTTAAATGAGAAATGTCACATACTTCTTAAAGGGATCGTGTTCTAAATTAAACGATCATGAATCAGAGCATGCAATAATACACTTAAAAAAGTGCTCCTACAAATTTCAATGTGTTCTGTTTTTTGTAAAGCAGGAATGTACGCTTAGGAGCCGAAACATTTTTGATTCAGCATCTGGGGAATGCCTGCTGATTGGTGTCTAAATGTAGCCAACAATCAGCAATTGCTACCCAGGGGCTGAACATAAAATGTAACCCCTCCTAATCCTACATTCCCGATTTAAAAAAAACAAAATTAAATTGATTATACAAGTAAATTTGTAATTTGATTACAATTGAATGCTGTTTAAATTTGACTAGACTATCCCATTAATTTAAAGTGACAAATATTTGCTTCCATTTTTCGCTAGAACATAAAAATTTACAAACTCCTCAACGTTAATTCTATTGCTTCATTTGCTTGTTTTCCTTTGCTGATGGTTTTGTCTAGCTAAGATCAGGAGCAACCTAGGTTGGAGCCGTTTGTTGGCAACAAATCCTGATTGCCATTGGCTCACCCATGTGCGAAGATTATATATTATATTTTTCTATGTACTGAAAATATATATTGCATCCCTGGGCAGATTTGAAATAGGTACATATATGCTTGCATCTATTTTTCTATGTACATACATAGTGATATTTAATAAAAACAGTGCAACTATTCCTATACATAGGACCAATAAATATATTACATACATAATTTTATTTCTATATTTGAACACTTGCATTGTTTGCAGGATTTGCAATTTCAATGAGAACCAGGCCTCAAAATAAGCTCTTTTTTCCTTTTATACCTAGTTGTGCTGGGTGTAATTTTTCCCAATGTATCGAGAGCCTCCGACAGTATTAACCGTTTGCACTCTCACTGGAAACCTGGTATAATTTATCGATTAAAGGCTTCTATTGCTTTCTATGGGATGCAATGATTTTTTTCGGCAGCCGGAGTCAAAATTTGCCACCCTTGCAGACGGACAGTTTTGCAAGTAGTACCTGTCTTCCTGCAACCGTCACTTGCAATGTTGCATCGCACAACCAATTGCGCTAGAGCAGGGTATGTAAATCGCCCCAAAAAAAAAAAATAAACGGATCGCCAACTTTTAGGAGGCTCAAAAGAAAAAAAGTGCGCTTCTTAAATGTGGCAGCAAGCTTGCCCAAAAAGCTTCATAAAGCTGGCACTATTGTATGCGATTAGATACTTTTGAATAATTTCATGCCTCCCCAGTAAGTTAAAATATAAAAAGGTATTGTTTCAATCACTAATCAGTGGGTTATACTTAATAGAAAGCATTGCAATTAGCATTGTTGATAATTTTGAAAGTATTTTACACTTAATTTATTTTTTTAATTTAATTTGTGCAGGGTCCATTACTTCCTGCCAAAGTCCCATAAAAGGAGCAAGGGGTCTGTACAGGAAGGCAAAGTCATAATTTTTCCATTAAAGTGTTGCGAGGAGACTAATCTAGCTGGGATTTATTGACCATGTTCAGTAGAGAACTTTTGTTGCAAAAACCATGTGACAGTACAAAAAAAAGTTATGTAATAACAGCAGTTACCCAGCAGTAACTATACTGAGAAGGTTCTCATAAAAAGAAAAACAAGTTCTTTGCTGCTTTCAATCTTTTTTATGCTAACTTTGATTAAACATTTTTTTTCTACTAAATTTGCACTATCACTTTAAGATATTCAGTGTTAATATATATATTTTTTTTTAAATTTGTGTAACATTTACAGGACAACCACTCAAACAGAAGTGTGCTAGTCTGAAAGCTTGAGAACCACTGGTCTAGAATGCAACTACACTTTAAATATGTGCATTCAAATCCTTTGAGGATCTGGATGCATAAGTAGGTAGAAACTTAGGGTTTTTGGGAGAAATATTTCTTCTTTCAAAGACCCCCCACACTAAGATCTGAATTGGCACAGCTTAGTGTGGTGATATTTTACATCAATCCAACTCCAAAGAGCTGGACACAAGCGTCCAGCTACTTCATCATTCGGGTCCACATTAAGGATCAGAATGCACATATCTAGTATACATAGTACAATAAACAATTACAATTGCCATGTATACTTCTGAAGCTCACCTAACACATTTACACCAGACTGAATGCTAGATAGTTATATCCGTGCCATGTCAGCCATGCATGTTATACATAAACTGATAGAATAGGAATCTCCTTAATCCTATTAAAGACGATTTTAATCTCAATCCAGCACACACCCATACACAAAGAACATGAAAGAAAAACACATGAAAAGGAAAAAAACTTTTGACCAAATTTATTTTATCAAATATCTGTTCTTAAGAGGAGCTGGAGGCTGCAACAGCAGCTCTTTTGGGTTTTGGTGTTGTGCCTTCACGGAATCCATTTCTACAAGGAAAGGGGGGGAAAAAAAAAAAAGTTAATATTGAATATTATTGAGAAAATATTTTTTATAAAAGCATTAGCTTATCTCAGATAAAAAGCAAAATCACTAATGAATTCATATGTTCAGACATTTATTTGATAAACATCATAGATAAGCTTGTTATAGAGGAGATATCAGGTTTATCACTTAAGGGTTCCTTATGTTGAATAAAACTGCTGCTAAGACCTAAGAGGTCTAAAAATCCACATTCACAGGTTACAACAATTAAACCGAGAAGGCAAAGTGCATGTCAGACAAAATACACTACTTTACATTCATTTCAAGTTTAATGATGTTCCATGACCCCCTTACTGCACTGGATTTTTAGTGCTGTTAGGACGACAAGGAAAATTCGAGCCGTTTGGCTGTCCTGAAGCCATAGACTCTTCTTAACGGGGGGATCGAGGGCTGGAGAGTGTGCCTAGCAACATAGGCACTAGCCCCTTACCCGATCCCATCATTGAAATCACAATAGTAAGAACAATTGTGTTATTTAAATTTGTAAATATTTGTTTACATCGGAGCAAATAAGTACCAGCAGTAAAGGGTTAAGAGCATTTTAGCATTGCACATTTACAAACACAATCCTTAGAATATATACCAGACTAGTTCTGTAGATAAGTCAACCATCTAGCATTTAGATAGAAATGCCAATTTCATGGAGTAGAAACAATATATTTTAGATAGTGATACACATTTACACGTCAGCTGATTGGTGTATATGCTCTATTACATATGCAGTACCTAAGCACCAATAAGCTCACAAGGCTCTGACCAACTAACTCAGATGGGGCAAAAATAAATGCACAATATGATTAGAAAGTTCCAAAGCAGTTTGTGATCGAATATTCTTTCTGAATAAAATAAATTGAAATATACCCTCTATTTGTGAATTTAAAGGGCCATGATACCCAAATGTTGAAACACTTGAAAGTGATGGAGCATAGCTGTAAAAGGCGGACTAGAAAATATCACCTGAACATCTCTATGTAAAAAAGAAAGATATTTGACCTCAAAATGTCCTAAGTATTCAAACCCCATTGCAAAGGACTTTAAGCAGCAAATCAGTATGTCTGTCCCGGGACAGCCAAGGGAATGAGCGTTGTGCACACTCATTTCCCTATTCAGTTCAAGGAATTTTACAATTAAATCTCATAAGTGAAATCTCATGAGATCACAGTAAAAGAGTTCATGACCTCAGCACTGCTCATTGGCTGCAGTTCATTTCTTCCTTTTTTTACCTGCAGCTAAGCAGCAGCTGAAGTATAACTTCACACAGAACTTACTCTACTGAGCTGAGGAAATTGTGAGGTAAAATATCTTCCTTTTTTACATAGAGATGCTCAGGTGATATTTTCCTGTCAGCTTTTTAGTTATAATGCATCAGTTTCAAGGGATTTAGCATATGAGTATTATGTCCCTTTAATTAAAGTTCAATTTTAGCTTTATCCTTAAACAGAATTTAGTTTACTCAACTTATTTGTTTAGTAATATATTCTTCAAAATCACTGAAATGACCAAATGGGAAAAATACTTCTCTTATTGGTAAAGAGACAAACAAACCTCGAGGATCAATCTGTAACACTGTCCTATCTAAACTTCTTGTCACTTTACCCAAGAGGCCTCGCTTTTAGAACCCATACAAAAACTGGTGAAATATTTTACAGCATTCCCAACCTAGCCCTTAGACAAACTTCAAAACATATTTTATCTTTTTTTGAAGACATTTTATTTTCAACTGCACAATATTTCATTCTGGCTCCAAAATGTAACCCAAGTGAACTGTTAAGATCTTACCTGAATCTACGGTACACAACCTTAAGATGCCTCATACGACCTGTTCCAGTGGTATTGCGTCTCTTGGCCTTAGCACTCCAGTTATCTAATGGGAAAAAAAAAAAATCACTCTAAATCTATAAAGCGGAAACATTTAAAGCATACAAGCACATTTAGTTACAAGGTAAATACAGTATACCATATTACATTGCAGTAGCAAAGAGAATACAATGGCCTCTAAACATAGAATGTTTAATTAGAATTACAACATTACTGCACTGATTATGTAGCTATAACATATATATATGAAAAATCTACTACTCATTTGAAGCTCAGACTAAGTGCTATTGTATTGTCTTTGTATCAAGCATTTATTATGCAATTCTACAGTATTTACCCCAAACTTTCCTTAAAAGGCCATAACAGTTTAAAAATGAAATGTTATTTTAAAAGGGATAGGAAAGTCAAAAATAAAACTTGCTTGAATCAGATAGAGCATGTCATTTTAAGACACTTAAATTTACTTCTATTTTTAAATGCGCTTCATTATCTCAGTTTTCCTTGTTGAAAAAGAATATGCGCATATACACTAGAGGGAGCTGGCTGCTGATTGGTGCCTGCACACATTTGTCTCTTGTGATTGGCTAACTAGATATGTTCAACTAGCTACCAGTAGAGCAATGCTGTTTTTTCAGCAACGGATAACAAGATGTGGCAAATTGGAAAGTTGTTTAAAATTGTATGTTCTATCCAAATAATAAAAGGAAATGTTGGGGTTTCCAGTCCCTTTAATACAAACTACCCTTTAATGCTGTGTGTTTAACCCATGCAAAGGTGTTAAGCATATAAGAAACATTGCTATAGACCGGTAAAGCACTGTTCCCTTATGGAAAAATAATTAAAGGGTAGCTTGTCAGAAAATTAAGTTTAAAGAATTAGTATCCAATATTTTAACTATATGTGCAGTGAAAATAAACTTAAAGGGACCCAATACTCATATGCTAAATCACTTGAAACTGATGCAGTATAACTAAAAAGCTGACAGGAAAATATCACCTGAGCATCTATGTAAAAAAGGAAGATTTTACCTCACAACCTCCACAGCTCAGCACAATAAGTTCTGTGTAAAAAAACACAAAAAAACCTATACTTCAGCTGCAAGTAAAAAAAAAAGGAAATTAACTGCAGCCAATCAGCAGTGCTGAGGTCATGAACTGTTTTACTGTAATCTCATTTCATAGTAAACTTCCTTAAACTGAATAGGAAAATAACGAGTGTGCACGAAGCTCACTCCTTTGGCTGTCCCGGGACTGATTTACTGCTTAAAGTCCTTTACAATGGGGTTTGAATACTTAGGACATTTTGAGGTAAAATATCTTTCTTTTTTACATAGAGATGTTCAGGTGATATTTTCTAGTCAGCTTTTTACAGCTATGCTACATCACTTTCAAGTGTTTCAACATTTGGGTGTCATGGCCCTTTAAACAATTTGCTCTTTTAACAAAATAAAGCTGGTTTATTCCTTGCAAAATTCTTCTCCAATATAAAAGTGCATCATTGGGTAGATTATAATTTCTTTAATGTTTCTTTAACGAGCTGGCTATTACTTGATTATCTTACACTTTCTCTTGCGCTTTGCTGGGTAGCCACACTTGCCACAGGTGGATTTCTGAAGATGGTATGCTTTAGATCCACAACGGCGACACAAAGTGTGTGTCTTGTTACGGCGCTTTCCGAATGACGATGTTCCCTTCGTCTAAAGAAAACAAGCAACAAACTTAGACACAAGGTTAAAGGAAATAACCCCCCCCCCCAAAAA
Organism: Bombina bombina; assembly: GCF_027579735.1. NCBI lineage: Eukaryota > Metazoa > Chordata > Amphibia > Anura > Bombinatoridae > Bombina > Bombina bombina. The sequence continues at coordinate 118,017,973 of NC_069500.1, forward strand.
AAATGGAAAATTTGCATTCATCTCAGTAGAAGTCTGAAATCATTTTGTATCATATGTTCAGACATTAATTTAGAACATCACAGATATGCAAATATATTTCACAAAACACTTTAAGGGAAGGCTGGATAATTAACACCCATATCAAATCCAATTTGCAAAAAAATATGTCAACATTTCTACTTGTAAACTAGTTTGTATAAAAGCATAGACTACAGCTAAATGTACTAGTCTGATGTCAAGCAAGTACCCTAATGCCAACAAAACTGCACAGCACTATAATAACTAGCGATCTCTGGCATCTACTTAGGTTAGAAAATGCAATAACCGTCATAGATAAAGACTATCAGTATCCAGACACAAATCACATGCGAGTAGATATAGTTTGACGTTGTAGCGTGCGGAAAATCTGTTTAATAATAGTGCCCAACCATTTAAGTACCAAAGCAAAGCCAAATATATTTTATTCACTGTATACTAAAGCTACTCAGGGTCAAAAGTCATACAAATAATTAAAAGCAATACTATTAACAAGAGTAATCGTAACTATATTTATTTAGAGTTGCATAAGAATCGTAAAATGAATCCCAATTTAATTCAAATTGCGAGTTTTTAATTAGCAATACAGAATGGCAGCCATATCGCACTTTCCAATATGAATATCTAATTAACACTCAGCGGTAAAACAAATACAGATGGGCAAAAACACGGGAATCTGTTCTATCGACCAACAGGTTTATTGAAACCGTAATCCTTAAGATGTATTTGATATTCGCGGATTAACTTTGCGAGAAACCACCACACTCACCATCTTTCCCAGCGGCCTACAAAATAGAGACCGGAACTAAGCAAAAACTTCCGCTATATCAGCAGCTACCACTTCCGGTGGTGCTGGATGTCGGAAATTCGGAAAAGTGTCTAGAGTGTACGGATGGGTCAACCATTTTTATTGAGGGCAAATAACTCTAATAAGCTCTATTTTTACTTGTGCAGGAATTATAAACATGAATTGTATTACAACTCAAGCCGTTCTTATCAAGTTAGTGAGGTTAAGTAAACTCACAAAGTAATGACAAATTTGGCTGTGCAGATATCTTCAAGTGAAATCACCCTGCGGCAACAAGTTTACGTTTGCCATATCTAGACGTTAATGTTATTTAACTTATTAAATAACCTTGCAGAATAATATTTACTAAAATGTATATGTTTTTTTTCTGTTGAAGATTACTGTATTTTCTAAAAACATACTAGTTTAAGCTACAGTAAATTGATATAATCTGTTTAATAACTACAGCTCTGCTACAACAGATTTCATGTTCCACTTTATACCTTTCAACATCTGATTATGTTATTTATGGTATTAATACTGAGAATTACTGGAACATAAAACCTAAAAGTTGTAGTACATACCATTAAAAAAAGTTTCCAATTTACATATGTTATCAAATGTATGCAGTTCTTACGGTGTTCTTTGTTGAAGAGCATACCTAGGTAGGTAGTGTGCATGTGTCTGAAGTAATATTTGGCAAAAGTTTAATATTGTTGTAAAACTGCCATATAGTGAACCAGAAATGTGCACACTCCTGAGCCTACCTACCCGATTTTCAACAAAGGATACCAAGAGGGACAAAGTGAATTGTAATAAAAGACAATACTTAGAATATGTTGTTTTTTTTAAATTCATTTTACTCTCTTTCCAAATCACAAAAGAAAAAAACTGATTTCATGTTCCTTTAACCACTTCACGCCATTAGGAAGTTCCATGCTGCCCTAACAGCACTGGGCTTTTAACACCGTTAGGTCCGCATAGAAAGTCCTACCTTAATACGTGTCCTACAGCCTTTACCTTTTACAAAAGCAGGAATCGGACTGGGGAAAGGGCGTGCCTAGCAGCCTAGGCAGTCCCCCAAGATCCGATCCCAATCTTGAAATCACACAATCGTATCGACGATTTCATGATTTCATTTTTACTGATAGTAACAAAAAATAAGCTGTAACAAGATTTATCACATTCCACAAAAAAAACTGTAATTAAACAATTGTAGAAAAAAAAAAGGTTTGTTTGGCATCCTTTCGGTCAGCTAAGAAAAAACATATATAGAATTGTTATTAGTTTTGATAATTATAAGGTGTGTATCTGTAGCTATGTATGTCATGTTTTAAAATGGTGCAGTGGGGCAACTCTAATTTGGTACGGCATAACTGCCCATCAAAACTGTATGGCCCAGATTACAAGTGGTGCGCTAATGCTAGCACGAGGCGATATCACTGGACCAAGCTAAAATTAATGCGCAACTTGATATTACAACTCCATGGAAAGCAGATATCCCAGAGAAGGTTTAGCATGGCCGACACCGCTCTAGTACATCACAATTGCACTAAATAGTGCTGATATTACAGGTTGAAAGTCATTGGTTGCACTCCAAATAATTAGCGCAACCTCAGACTTGAAATTGTGAGGCCATTTGTCCGACAGCTAAAGCTTGGCTGAAATTGGGTAATGCAACAGGACAATGATCTCAAGCACATTAAATGATAAGCAAGCTCAAACCCTAAAATATGTACATGTACCTTAGTTAGCTCAGGAAAAAAATCTCTCAAAGGTAATGGTGCAGATCCAAAATACACTTTAAATTTGCAAAGGTAGACACTAAAGGGGCGCGATCCGATATCGAACGCAGTTTGCGGCGCAAGCGAGGGAACCGGCGTCGCCCGCAGTTTCAGCTCGCAACTCGAGCCATCCCATATAAGTCGCCGTCAGATGCTAACGTGCCGTAAGTCTCACAAACCAGAGATGTCCAGAAATCTGCGTAAGTACAAATTTCTGGCGTCGCCAGTGACTTGCGCCACGTTAGAATCTGCCGGCGCCTATAAAACCTGACTAAAGTCTAAAACACCCGCACTGTCTAACACGCCTCCCTAACATAGCCCGCACTGTCTAACACGCCTCCCTAACATAGCCCGCACTGTCTAACCCTCTATCCGCTATCCCCCCTCACTAGCCTAACAATAAAAAAGCTATTAACCCCTAAACCGCCGCTCCCATACCCCGCCGCAACCTAATAAAGTTATTAACCCCTAAACCGCCGCTCCCGTACCCCGCCGCCAGCTATATTATATCTATAACCCCCTAAAGTGAGCCCCTAACACCGCCGCCATCTATATTAAAATTATTAACCCCTAATGTAAGCCCCTTACACCGCCGCCATCTCTATTAAAATGATTAACCCCTAATTTAATCTACCTACCCCGCCGCCAGCTATATTATCTATATTAACCCTAAGTATATTATAGTTAATATAGTTATTACATTATATATATTAACTATATTAACCCTAATTATATTAGGGTTAATATAGTTAATATAGTTACTATAGTATTTATATTAACTATATTAACTCTATCTAACCCTAACACCCCTAACTAAATTTATATTAAATTAATCTAATTCATTTATAAACTAAAATATTCCTATTTAAATCTAAATACTTACCTATAAAATAAACCCTAAGATAGCTACAATATAATTAATAATTACATTGTAGCTATGTTAGGGTTAATATTTATTTTACAGGTAAATTGTTAATTATTTTAACTAGGTATAATAGATATTAAATAGTTATTAACTATTTAATATCTACCTAGTTAAAATAATTACCCAATTACCTGTAAAATAAATCCTAACCTAAGTTATAAATACACCTACACTATCAATAAATTTAATAAACTACAAACATCTATCTAAAAATACAATTAAATTAACTAAACTAAATTACAAAAAAAAACAAACACTAAATTACAAAAAATAAAAAAAAGATTACAAGATATTTAAGCTAATTACACCTATTCTAAGCCCCCTAATAAAATAATAAACCCCCAAAATAAAAAAAATTCCCTGCCCTATTCTAAATTCAACAAATTTCAAAGCTCTTTACCTTACCAGCCCTTAAAAGGGCCTTTTGTGGGGCATGCCCCAAAGAATTCAGCTCTTTTGCATACAACAAATCAGATTGAGCTCACATTCTATTGGCTGTTCCGATCAGCCAATAGAATTCGAGCTCAATCTGATTGGCTGATTGGATCAGCCAATCGGATTGAACTTGAATCTGATTGGCTGATTCAATCAGCCAATCAGATTTTTTTAACTTAATTCCGATTGGCTGATAGAATCCTATCAGCCAATCGGAATTCGGCGGACGCCATCTTGGATGACGTCATTTAAAGGTACCTCATTCCAAGTTCAGCAGTCGGCCGGGATGGATGCTCCGCGGCGGCGGAGCGAAGAAAGAAGATTGAAGATGCCGCCGGAAGAATGAAGACTTTGCTGCCGCTTGGAGGAAGACGTCGCCGGAGGAAGAATTCTTCTTTGCCGCTTGGAGGAAGACATCGCCGGAGGAAGAATTCTTCTTTGCCGCTTGGAGGAAGACATCGCCCGGATCGGATCAGGAGTTCGGCCCGGTGTGGTGAAGACAAGGTAGGGAGATCTTCAGGGGGGTAGTGTTAGGCTTTTTTAAGGGGGGTTTGGGTGGGTTTAGAATAGGGGTATGTGGGTGGTGGGTTGTAATGGGGGGGGGGGGGTTTGTATTTGTTGTATGCAAAAGAGCTGAATTCTTTGGGGCATGCCCCACAAAAGGCCCTTTTAAGGGCTGGTAAGGTAAAGAGCTTTGAAATTTGTTGAATTTAGAATAGGGCAGGGAATTTTTTTTATTTTGGGGGTTTATTATTTTATTAGGGGGCTTAGAATAGGTGTAATTAGCTTAAATATCTTGTAATCTTTTTTTTATTTTTTGTAATTTAGTGTTTGTTTTTTTTTGTAATTTAGTTTAGTTAATTTAATTGTATTTTTAGATAGATGTTTGTAATTTTAATTGGGTAATTATTTTAACTAGGTAGATATTAAATAGTTAATAACTATTTAATATCTATTATACCTAGTTAAAATAATTAACAATTTACCTGTAAAATAAATATTAACCCTAACATAGCTACAATGTAATTATTAATTATATTGTAGCTATCTTAGGGTTTATTTTATAGGTAAGTATTTAGATTTAAATAGGAATATTTTAGTTTATAAATGAATTAGATTAATTTAATATAAATTTAGTTAGGGGTGTTAGGGTTAGATAGAGTTAATATAGTTAATATAAATACTATAGTAACTATATTAACTATATTAACCCTAATATAATTAGGGTTAATATAGTTAATATATATAATGTAATAACTATATTAACTATAATATACTTAGGGTTAATATAGATAATATAGCTGGCGGCGGGGTAGGTAGATTAAATTAGGGGTTAATCATTTTAATAGAGATGGCGGCGGTGTAAGGGGCTTACATTAGGGGTTAATAATTTTTATATAGGTGGCGGCGGTGTAAGGGGTCAGATTAGGGGATAGATAAGGTAGATGGCGGCGGTTTTAGAGGCTCACAGTAGGGGGTTAGTTTATGTAGATGGCGGCGGGGTCCGGGAGCGGCGGTTTAGGGGGTAATAACTTTATTAGGGATTTCGGGGGGGGGGGGGGGGATCGCGGTTGACAGGGAGATAGACATTGCGCATGCGTTAGGTGTTAGGTTTATTTTAGCAGATCGCGGTTGACAGGTAGATAGACATTGCGCATGCGTTAGGTGTTAGGTTTATTTTCTAGTTAGTTTAGGGAGTTACGGGGCTCCAATAGTCAGCGTAAGGCTTCTTACGGCTGCTTTTTGTGGCGAGGTGAAAATGGAGTAAGTTTTCTCCATTTTCGCCACGTAAGTCCTTACGCTGCATATTGGATACCAAACTGCGCGGGTTTGGTATACCTGCCTATGGCCCAAAAAACTGCGGGCGACGGCAGAAATATACGGGCGTAACTTCTAGGTTACGCCGTATATGTGATACCAAATCCGCGCAAATATTGGCGTCGCCGGCTTTTGCGGGCGACGCTTTATATCGGATCGACCCCAAGATGTGTAAGTCTTAGTGCAAACGAAAGGGAATTCAGCACTCTTTTCAAATATATATTCAAGTTTATTATATTGTTATATTATATTAAATGAGGAATATCCTGTCATCATAGCAGATATACACACATCTTATCCCCTGTAAAGTGCAGCTATAGAAAAAGTGTTAAAACATTTATAAACACATATACATAAAAGAGTTACGTCTGATATAAGGCAAATCACTTAGCATGTAACACCCTGCTGAACCAAACCCTATATGTATGATAGGTATAGTCTGGCTAGGAAAACATGGGGATCTATGCATGCATAAGTGTCACAAAGATGGCAATAATATTGCTGTTAAATGAGGCAGATGGTAAAGTATTCATTTTCCATGCTTTAGCAGTTCCGTTATTACTGTCACTTGTTAATAAGCAGTAGAAGCACATATATCCGTGCAGGTCAAAGCAAGCATAGAGCAAAAAGTTTGGCATCCAGCAGTTAGCAGAAAAGCTGAGTTAATAGCATAGCAACGTAACAGCAAACATACGTATTAGCAGTGTCCCATTTCAAATAACTTGAGACAGTCCATATAACACATAAGGAGTACAGCAAGGAGGCAAATTAATGTATTCCGGATCACCTCCCAACCATTAAGACAGGCTCCACATCTAGCGGTTCCGCTATGACTTAGGCAATACCCCTCCTTGTGACTGTATGCCAATGTACCCTTCAAGCATAGATCCTGTGCCAGTAGTAATCAGCGACTGCCTTCGATATTCGCAAGGAAACAAATTATAGTTAGTGAAAAAGCCTCTATTTCAACGCCATCAGTTTGGAAAGTCTTTCAACATCAGACCGTGTAGCCGCGTGATACATTTTTGTCGTCATTTATTTTTGGTGTTGAAATAGCAACATAAAATTTTATTTTATTTTTGGTGTTGAAATAGCAACATAAACTTTGGTTTTTATTTTCCCAACTTTTACATTTGATCCATAGATATACATAAGATCTATACCTGTGAGATTCTGTCTTTTGGCTCGTACAACAGGACATTTTTATTTTTTTTTTAGTTTAATTTCTTGCTAACTATGCTATAGATACAATTTTCCTAGGGCGGTAGGCACCTGACATCTGATTTGTCTGAATTTAAATAATCAGCCTGACTCATTTTGTTTTTGACGAATTTTGGTTGTTCTTAATAGCTAATTTTTGATAATTTTTTGTTGACAATTATTTTTGATGTTGAAATAGCAACATAAAATTTGTTCTAATTTTCTCAACTTTTACATTGCAAATGTACTATGTATATATCATATGCTATGCCAACACATCTATCTGTAAGAGTTTATAAGATGATCTAATTTTGGTTTTATTTCGGTTTTTGATCTTTGAGCCTAATTCAGCCAGTCGTTATCTTGTGGCTCTATCACCTATGTGCCACATATCTAGCGTGCCTCTGTATAGTGACTTTCACTTATTTCTTAATAATCCACCCGTTATGTTATAGGGACATACTATTGCTAGGATCATGACACAATTAGTCGTATGATATGTAAGTTAGACACAGTAATGTCTATGACACAATAACACACCCATATGGGTGGGGCCAAGCTGACCCGGTTCTTACACTGTCATGGCTTTATTGTAATACATGCCGTATATGACAGATAATCTTTATACCATGAGCAGCCTTTGAAACAATAACGGTAAGCATCAACAGCACAATCTGATAACATATACTATGGCTGCTGTCTTACATATATCAGACAATGTAAAAACATATATTTTATCTCGTATACAATATGTCCCATTGTAGTTATTTTTACTGGGTGCAATTTTCTTAGATACACGCACAGGTTTCATGCTAGGGATATTATTAGCATTACCACTTTAGCTATGCTCACTTAAAGGGACACTGAACCCACATTTTTTCTTTAATGATTCAGCTAGAGCAGGCAATTTTAAGCAACTTTCTAATTTATTCCTATTATCAAATTTTCTTCGATCTCTTTCTATCTTTATTTGAGAAGGCAGGAACGAAAGCTTTGGAGCCGGCCTATTTTTTTGTTCAGTACCCTGGATAGGGTTTGCTGATTGGTGCCTGCATTTAGCCATCCAATCAGCATGCGCAACCCAGGTTCTTTTATTCCTGCTTTTTCAAATAAAGATAGCAAGAGAACAAAGAAAAATTGATAATAGAAGTAAATTAGAAAGCTGCTTAAAATTGCATGCTCTATCTGAATCATGAAAGAAAAAAAATTGACTTTAGTGGAAACAATAGGTATTGCAAATTGCAAAGTTTTATTCTATTGTATCAATGTGGATACTATGTTTTTGTTGTTGTACAGTTTGTAACACCTGGATTTCACCATGGCAACCGTTTTCTGTGTTGGGGGAGGGATCAGATTTGGTTTAAATGATTGTTTGTTCTTTTCACTTTTGTTGGTCTGATGAAGGGGTGAACAACCCGAAACGTCACTGTTAATAAAATTGTGTTGTACACTTAATAAGACCAGAGAGTGCTTCGTCCTTCAGCTCTCTCTCTCTCTCTCTCTCTCTCTCTCTCTCTCTCTCTCTCTCTATATATATATATATATATATATATACACAGTATATATATATATATATATATATGTGTGTGTGTTATGTCAGAAATCTTTTGCAAATATATTTACATGTCCCTAAGTTCCTTTTTTTGTTCTAAACAATGTTGTCTGTCATATCTCTGTGTTTATTTATACCACTATATGTATATAGAGTAAATTTATTATTATTCTGAGCAGGAATAATTGTGAATATAGCATGTAATCAGGGTATCATATGTATTTATTTGCAATCAATGGATATTTTAAGAGTTGGGACAGATTTCTCTCTGTACCTGTGTAACCCCGCCTGATTGCAATCTAGTTTTAAAAACCACCCCTTCACATGTGTTATAAAATGGGCTGGCATATAAGATGACATTTCTTACTGAAAAAGAAATTCAAGAGAAGGAAGAAATACACTGAAAACAGCATGACAGTAAAGAAGTGATTTTAATTTCTGCTGTATCTGATCCATGACAGTTTAATGTTAGGTGGGCTATCCCTTTGAGCTATCAGCTTAAAATTATATTGAATCAAACATCAATTCGAATTTAAAAATCCTTGTCTAAAATATTACACTGTGTGTCCTTATGTCAGCATCAATATTTATCTGTAATACTAAATTCACATATACATACTTTCAAAGTATAATACACAATGTAACAAATGGTACTTACAAGTTCTGATGAGTGATCAATAACACAAGTATCAAGCAATTTGCTTCGTTAGTGATAGTTTAAAATGTATATTTGAATCAGATCGGCTGATGACATAAATCATGTAATTATGCATATTCCAATCAAAAGTGGTTGAAAAATTCACTAGTGTGTGGGCTGTTTATGAGTTTGCGTCATAAATGGTGCGAAAAGTGTTGCGTCAAATTTGGTGCAAAGTGGAGAGTGGGAATTGTATTACATGGCTTAAACATGGTGCAAATAGATTTTTCCAAAAAAATAAAAAGGAAGTTAGCTATATGTATTTATTTCATTTTTATCTCTATATCTATTAGTGCGACAAGTTTGGGGCAAAACTTTGCAAATATTTGTAGAAATAATATTGTCCCCTTGCTTTGTAATGAGAGACAAAGTTGTAACATAAGCCATAAGTAGTAATGTATTTTTAATTTTTATCCCTATATCTACTAGTGTACCAAATGTGGAGCAATAATATTGTTTGATTTAGAAAGGGTAAATACATTTAATAAAGTTTCTAATTTACTTTTATTATGTAATATACTTAATTCTCTTGCAGCATCAAACATAAGATTTCTGTGTTTTCAGACTCCCATTGATTTCTATGGCATCCGCGGCCTCAAGGGGGGCGGATTGAAAACTATGTACACTGCGTCAGAATAGACGTGAGCGTACATGTTAAATGTTTGATAAATTGGGAAAATGGTCAAATAGAGTCGAATGTGAATTCTAAATATCTGTAATGACGCAAGCAACGATCTGCGTCGGATTGAGATCGGGGAAGCGTATATTTTGTCACACATTTCAACATTTGATGATTTTGACGCTTTGATAACTACGGCAGATCAACCTCGCGACAAATACGACGCGGGATTCAAGCGTATTTTCAGTTGACACTTTGAAAAATATCCCATAGAGTGTTGACATTAATGTGAGATCATAGCAGACCTGGAAAATTGTTTTATAATTATCATCTCTCATCTATCTTTCTCCACTCCCTCCTCTCTTCAATCTCTCTTTTTTCTCTCTCTCAGGCCATATCTTCTCTTGACACGCTCTCTTCTCTCTCAAATCTCTGTGACATATTTAGGTTTTGTGCTGCCCTAGGTACTCAGAATTCTGATACATTTCCTCAGGTTTAATAATTTTTCTCCTGTTAAGTGTGGTCAGTCCACGGGTCATCATTACTTCTGGGATATTATCTCCTCCCCTACAGGAAGTGCAAGAGGATTCACCCAGCAGAGCTGCTATATAGCTCCTCCCCTCTACGTCACCTCCAGTCATTCTCTTGCACCCAACGAATAGATAGGATGTGTGAGAGGACTGTGGTGATTTAATTAGTTTATTACCTTCAATCAAAAGTTTGTTATTTTATAATAGCACCGGAGTGTGTTATTCATTCTCTGGTAGAATTTGAAGAAGAATCTACCTGAGTTTTTTTCTATGATTTTAGCCGGAGTAGTTAAGATCATATTGCTGTTTCTCGGCCATCTGAGGAGAGGTAAACTTCAGATCAGGGGACAGCGGGCAGATTAATCTGCAAAGAGGTATGTAGCAGTTTGTTATTTTCTGACATGGAATTGATGAGAAAATCCTGCCATACCGTTATAATGTAAACTCAGCCTTAAATGCAGTAGATGTAGCTGGTATCAGGCTGTCATGTATGTATATTTTACACTTCAGTATTCTGGGGGATGGTACTTCACTGGATTATACTGTATGCATAGACTTAACCTAATTTGCAGGGACTTGCAATAGGTTTTAAATAACAATTAATTTATTGAGGTTAAACGTTTTTTTGCTGGCATGTAAAAACGTTTATTTCTCTGAGGTACTGGGTGAAAAAATGTTTTGGGCACTATTTTCTCCACTTGGCAATAGTTTTGTTTAATTTAAAGCAGTTCACTGATCTCTCTCACTGTTATGTGTGAGGGGGAGGGGCCATTTTTGGCGCTTTTACTACGCATCAAAAAATCTCAGTCAGAGGTTCATTTTCTTCCTGCATGATCCGGTTCATCTTACAGAACTCAGGGATCTCCAAAGCCTTGTTTGAGGGAGGTAATCATCACAGCAGAGCTGTGAAGAGTGTAGTTTACTGTGATAAAAAACGTTTTTTTGTGTATTTTTTCTGCTGCCAGGGTTAGTTATCCTTGCTAATGGGAACAATCCTTTGCTAAAATTGTTTATTTCTTACAAAGATTTGATGCTATAACTTAGTTATTTTCAACTGTCATAATTTTTTCTGTGCTTCTTATAAGCACAGTTCGTTTTCATATTATTGTAAATTACTTAAAAAGCATTTCCAAGTTGCTAGTTATTTGCTAGTGTGTTAAACATGTCTGATTCAGAGGAAGATATCTGTGCTATATGTGCTAATGCCAAAGTGGAGCCCAATAGAAATTTATGTACTAACTGTATTGATGCTACTTTAAATAAGAGTCAATCTGTACAAATTGAACATATTTCACAAGACAACGAGGGGAGAGTTATGCCGACTAACTCGCCTCACGTGTCAGTACCTACATCTCCCGCTCGGGAGGTGCGTGATATTGTAGCGCCGAGTACATCTGGGCGGCCATTTCAAATCACATTACAGGATATGGCTACTGTTATGACTGAAGTTTTGGCTAAATTACCAGAACTTAGAGGCAAGCGTGATCACTCTGGGGTGAGAACAGAGTGCGCTGATAATATTAGGGCCATGTCAGACACTGCGTCACAGGCGGCAGAACATGAGGACGGAGAACTTCATTCTGTGGGTGACGGTTCTGATCCAAATAGATTGGATTCAGATATTTCAAACTTTAAATTTAAGCTGGAAAACCTCCGTGTATTACTAGGGGAGGTGTTAGCGGCTCTGAATGATTGTAACACAGTTGCAATACCAGAGAAAATGTGTAGGTTGGATAAATATTTTGCGGTACCGGCGAGTACTGATGTTTTTCCTATACCTAAGAGACTTACTGAAATTGTTACTAAGGAGTGGGATAGGCCCGGTGTACCGTTCTCACCCCCTCCGATATTTAGAAAAATGTTTCCAATAGACGCCACCACACGGGACTTATGGCAAACGGTCCCTAAGGTGGAGGGAGCAGTTTCTACTTTAGCTAAGCGTACCACTATCCCGGTGGAGGATAGCTGTGCCTTTTCTGATCCATTGGATAAAAAATTAGAGGGTTACCTTAAGAAAATGTTTGTTCAACAAGGTTTTATATTGCAACCTCTTGCATGTATTGCGTCTGTCACGGCTGCAGCAGCATTTTGGTTTGAGTCTCTGGAAGAGACACTTCAATCATCTACACTAGATGAGATTACAGACAAACTTAGAACCCTTAAGTTAGCTAACTCATTTATTTCAGATGCCGTAGTACATTTAACTAAACTTACGGCTAAGAATTCCGGATTTGCCATTCAGGCACGCAGAGCACTGTGGCTAAAATCCTGGTCAGCTGATGTTACTTCCAAATCTAAATTGCTTAATATACCCTTCAAAGGGCAAACCTTGTTCGGGCCCGGGTTGAAGGAGATTATCGCTGACATTACAGGAGGTAAAGGCCATGCCCTGCCTCAGGACAAAGCCAAACCTAGGGCTAGACAGTCTAATTTTCGTTCCTTTCGTAATTTCAAAGCAGGAACAGCATCAACCTCCTCTGCACCAAAACAGGAAGGAGCTGTTGCTCGCTACAGACAAGGCTGGAAACCTAACCAGTCCTGGAACAAGGGCAAGCAGGCCAGGAAACCTGCTGCTGCCCCTAAGACAGCATGAATCGAGGGCCCCCGATCCGGGACCGGATCTAGTAGGGGGCAGACTTTCTCTCTTCGCCCAGGCTTGGGCAAGAGATGTTCAGGATCCCTGGGCGTTAGAGATCATATCTCAGGGATACCTTCTGGACTTCAAATCCTCTCCCCCAAGAGGGAGATCTCATCTGTCAAGGTTATCAACAAACCAAATAAAGAAAGCAGCGTTCCTACGCTGCGTACAAGATCTTTTATTAATGGGAGTGATCCATCCAGTTCCGCGGTCGGAACAAGGACAAGGGTTTTACTCAAATCTGTTTGTAGTTCCCAAAAAAGAGGGAACTTTCAGGCCAATCTTGGATTTAAAGATCCTAAACAAATTCCTAAGAGTTCCATCGTTCAAGATGGAAACGATTCGAACAATTCTGCCCATGATCCAAGAGGGTCAGTACATGACCACAGTGGATTTAAAGGATGCTTACCTTCACATACCGATTCACAGAGATCATTACCGGTATCTAAGGTTTGCCTTTCTAGACAGGCATTACCAGTTTGTAGCTCTTCCATTCGGACTGGCTACGGCTCCAAGAATCTTCACAAAGGTTCTGGGTACTCTTCTGGCGGTACTAAGACCGCGAGGAATTTCGGTAGCTCCGTACCTAGACGACATTCTGATACAAGCTTCAAGCTTTCAAACTGCCAAGTCTCATACAGAGTTAGTACTGGCATTTCTAAGGTCGCATGGATGGAAGGTGAACGAAAAGAAGAGTTCTCTCTTTCCACTCACAAGAGTTCCCTTCTTGGGGACTCTGATAGATTCTGTAGAAATGAAGATTTACCTGACAGAAGACAGGTTAACAAAGCTTCAAAATGCATGCCGGGTCCTTCATTCCATTCAACACCCGTCAGTAGCTCAATGCATGGAGGTGATCGGCTTAATGGTAGCGGCAATGGACGTAGTACCTTTTGCACGCCTACATCTCAGACCGCTGCAATTGTGCATGCTAAGTCAGTGGAATGGGGATTACTCAGATTTGTCCCCCACTCTGAATCTGAATCAAGAGACCAGAAACTCTCTTCTATGGTGGCTTTATCGGCCACACCTGTCCAGGGGGATGCCATTCAGCAGGCCAGACTGGTCAATTGTAACAACAGACGCCAGCCTACTAGGTTGGGGCGCTGTCTGGAATTCTCTGAAGGCTCAGGGACTATGGAATCAGGAGGAGAGTCTCCTTCCAATAAACATTCTGGAATTGAGAGCAGTTCTCAATGCCCTTCTGGCTTGGCCCCAGTTAACAACTCGGGGGTTCATCAGGTTTCAGTCGGACAACATCACGACTGTAGCTTACATCAACCATCAGGGAGGGACAAGAAGCTCCCTAGCAATGATGGAAGTATCGAAGATAATTCGCTGGGCAGAGTCTCACTCTTGCCATCTGTCTGCAATCTACATCCCGGGAGTGGAGAACTGGGAGGCGGATTTCTTAAGTCGTCAGACTTTTCATCCGGGGGAGTGGGAACTTCATCCGGAGGTCTTTGCCCAGATACTTCGACGTTGGGGCAAACCAGAGATAGATCTCATGGCGTCTCGTCAGAATGCCAAGCTTCCTCGCTACGGGTCCAGATCCAGGGATCCGGGAGCGGTTATGATAGATGCTTTGACAGCACCTTGGACCTTCGGGATGGCTTATGTGTTTCCACCCTTCCCGATGCTTCCTCGATTGATTGCCAGAATCAAGCAGGAGAGAGCATCAGTGATTCTAATAGCACCTGCATGGCCACGCAGGACTTGGTATGCAGATCTAGTGGACATGTCATCCTGTCCGCCTTGGTCTCTACCTCTGAAACAGGACCTTCTGATTCAGGGTCCATTCAAACATCAAAATCTAACTTCTCTGAAGCTGACTGCTTGGAAATTGAACGCTTGATTTTATCAAAACGTGGGTTTTCTGAGCCAGTTATTGATACCTTAATACAGGCTAGGAAACCTGTTACCAGAAGGATTTACCATAAAATATGGCGTAAATACTTATATTGGTGCGAATCCAAGAGTTACTCATGGAGTAAGGTTAGGATTCCAAGGATATTGTCTTTTCTACAAGAAGGTTTAGAAAAGGGGTTATCCGCTAGTTCTTTAAAGGGACAGATTTCAGCTCTGTCCATTCTTTTGCACAAACGTCTGTCAGAAGTTCCGGACGTTCAAGCTTTTTGTCAGGCTTTAGCTAGGATCAAGCCTGTGTTTAAAACTGTTGCTCCACCATGGAGTTTGAACTTAGTTCTTAATGTTTTACAGGGTGTTCCGTTTGAACCCCTTCATTCCATTGATATCAAGTTGTTATCTTGGAAAGTTCTGTTTTTAATGGCTATTTCCTCAGCTCGAAGAGTCTCTGAGTTATCTGCCTTACATTGTGATTCTCCTTATCTGATTTTTCATTCAGACAAGGTAGTTCTGCGTACTAAACCTGGGTTCCTACCTAAGGTGGTCACTAACAGGAATATCAATCAAGAGATTGTTGTTCCATCCTTGTGTCCTAATCCTTCCTCGAAGAAGGAACGTCTGCTACACAATCTAGATGTAGTCCGTGCCCTGAAATTTTATCTACAGGCAACTAAGGAGTTTCGGCAAACGTCTTCCCTGTTTGTCGTTTATTCTGGCCAGAGGAGAGGTCAAAAAGCTTCGGCTACCTCTCTCTCGTTTTGGCTTCGTAGCATAATACGATTAGCCTATGAGACTGCTGGACAGCAGCCTCCTGAAAGAATTACAGCTCATTCTACTAGAGCTGTGGCTTCCACTTGGGCCTTTAAGAATGAGGCTTCTGTTGAACAGATTTGCAAGGCTGCAACTTGGTCTTCTCTTCATACTTTTTCCAAATTTTACAAATTTGACACTTTTGCTTCTTCGGAGGCTGTTTTTGGGAGAAAGGTTCTTCAGGCAGTGGTTCCCTCCATATAAAGAGCCTGCCTGTCCCTCCCGTCATCCGTGTACTTTTGCTTTGGTATTGGTATCCCAGAAGTAATGATGACCCGTGGACTGACCACACTTAACAGGAGAAAACTAAATTTATGCTTACCTGATAAATTCCTTTCTCCTGTAGTGTGGTCAGTCCACGGCCCGCCCTGTTTTTTATGGCAGGCTAAAGATTTTTTTGGATTATACTCCAGTCACCACTACACCCTTGGGCTTCTCCTTTCTCGTTGGTCCTTTGGTCGAATGACTGGAGGTGACGTAGAGGGGAGGAGCTATATAGCAGCTCTGCTGGGTGAATCCTCTTGCACTTCCTGTAGGGGAGGAGATAATATCCCAGAAGTAATGATGACCCGTGGACTGACCACACTACAGGAGAAAGGAATTTATCAGGTAAGCATAAATTTTGTTTTTTGCCATAATATTTTTTGTTAAAGGTTTAACGTAACTTTTTTTTTCCCATGCCATTTCCAAATTAAGTGTTCATGTTCAAGTGTATATGTGAGTGTGTGTAGTGTGAGAGTGTATAGTGCTATGTGCATGTATGTGTGGGGTAGTGAGAGTGTGTGTATTGAGACTGCCCCTCCAAATCTGCCGCCCTAGTCAAGTGCGTTGTTTGCCTAGGCCAAAATACACCATATATATATATATATATATATATATATATACACATACATATATATGTGTGCTGTATTAATTTGTTTTGTAATTTTCCCTATGGGCCTTGCACCCAGACCTGTCTGGGGTTAACTGCCTGGGACTCTGGGGACAGTGCAGCTTCCTGAGAGTGCTATTGAGCACCCAGTGCTGTGCATGTTGCAGGGTTATGGATGTGTACCCAGTCCAGTCTCAGAGTGCAGTCCCCTTCCGTGTTTTTTGTATGTATATATATATATATATATATATATATATATATATTTATGTTTATGCTTCATAAATAAAATATAATAATAAATAAAAATATGCAATATATATTTTTATCAAATTTAATATATTTTTATGTTGTTTTTTTAATAAAAATTCTTGACATTCTTATGTTTTGCTGCTGCACTTAGAAAAAAATGTTCTTTTTAATGTTAAATAAATATTTCTTTATATACAGTCATGTGAAAAAGAAAGTACACCCTCTTTGAATTATATGGTTTTGCTTATCAGGACATAATAACAATAATTTGGTCCTTAGCAGGTCTTACAATTAGGCAAATACAACCTCAGATATACAACAACACATGGCTTATTACACTGTGTCATGATTTATTTAACACCTTAAGGACAAGGCCATTTTTTAATTTCTTACCCTTAAAGGGACATGAAACCCAAATTTTTTCTTTCATGATTTAGAAAGAGCATACAATTATAAACAACTTTTTAATTTACTATTATCTATTTTTTCTTCATTCTCTTGATATTCTTTGCTGAAAAGCATATCTAGATATGCTTAGTAGCTGCTGATTGGTAGCTGCACATATATGCCTCCTGTGATTGGTTCACCGTGTGCATCGCTATTTCTTCATTAAAGTATATTTAAAGAATTAAGTAAATTAGGTAATAGAAGTAAATTGGAATGTTGTTTTAGAAGTAAATTGGAATGTTGTTTAAAATTATATTCTCTACCTTAATCATGAAAGAAAATGTTTGGGTATAGTGTCCCTTTAAGGACCAGGGCTATTTTTACATTTCTGCGGTGTTTGTGTTTAGCTGTAATATTCCTCTTACTCATTTACTGTACCCACACATATTATATACCGTTTTTCTCACCATTAAATTGAATTTTTAAAGATACCATTATTTTCATCATATCTTATAATTTACTATAAAATTATTTATAAAATATGATGAAAAAATGGAAAAAAAAACACACTTTTTTTTTAACTTTGACCCCCAAAATCTGTTACACATCTACAATCACCAAAAAACAACCATGTTAAATAGTTTCTATTTTTTTTTCAAAACCATTTTTTTCAAAATTAGCGATAGTTACACTGTAACACTGATATCTGTCAGGAATCCATGAATATCCCTTTACATGTATATATATTTTTTAGTAGACAACCCAAAGTATTGATCTAGATCCATTTTGGTATATTTCATGCCACTATTTCACCACCAAATGCGAACAAATAAAAAAAAATCGCTAACTTTTTCACAAACTTTTCACAAACTTTAGGTTTCTCACTGAAATTATTTACAAACAGCTTGTGCAATTATGGCACAAATGTTTGTAAATACTTCTCTGGGATCCCTTATCTTCAGAAATAGCAGACATATATGGCTTTAGCGTTGCTTTTTGGTAATTAGAAGGCCGCTAAATTCCGCTGCACACCACACTTGTATTATGCCCAGCAGTGAAGGGGTTAATTAGGTAGCTTGTAGGGTTAATTTTAAATTTAGTGTAGTGTAGTAGACAACCAAAAGTATTGATCTAGGCCCATTGTGGTATATTTCATGCCACCATTTCACAGCCAAATGCGATCAAATAAAAAAATCGTTCACTTTTTCACTAACTTTAGGTTTCTCACTGAAATTATTTACAATTAGCTTGTACAATTATAGCACAAATGGTTGTAAATGCTTCTCTGGGATCCCCTTTGTTAAGAAATAGCAGACATATATGGCTTTGGTGTTGCTTTTTGATAATTAGAAGGCAGCTAAATGTTGCTGCACACCACACTTGTATTCTGCCCAGCAGTATAGGGGTTAATTAGGTAGCTTGTAGGGAGCTTGTAGGGTTAATTTTAGCTTTAGCATAGAGATCAGTCTCCCACCTGACACATCCCACCCCCTGATCCCTCCCTGACCCCTCACAACAGCTCTATTCCCTCCCCAAACCCACAATTGTCACTGCCATCTTAAGTACTCCGGTTCCCGCCCCCCCCCTCGTGAGCTCCTGCCCACCTTCCCGGAACTAGTCCAGTGATGGGATCGCTTCAAGCCGCTTTAAACCCCTAAAGATGTACAGGGTACGTCGTTGGTCCTTAACGACCAGTTTGTGTATGACGTAACCTGTACGACGTGTGTCGTTAAGGGGTTAACAAAAATAAAGCCAACATGGAGAAGACATGGGTGAAACACTAAGTATACCCTTTCTGCTTCCATAGGAATTATGAGGCTAAGTACCAGCCAGGTGCTGCTAATCAAATGCCCTTAATTAATTGATCATCAGCAGGTGTGACCACCTCTATAAAAGCCAAAGTTTTAGCAGTTTGCTGGTCTGGAGCATTCAGGTGTGTGTTAACACAATTCCAAAGACGAAAGACAACAGCAATGATCTTAGAGAAGCAATTGTTGCTTTCCATCAATCTGTGAAGGGTTATAAGACAATTTCCAAACAATTAAAAGTCCATCATGCTACAGTGAGAAAGATTATTCACAATTGGAAAACATTCAAGACAAATGCCATTCTTTCGAGGAATGGATGTCCTAGCAAATTCACAAGACTTCTGGAACAATGTCCTTTGGACAGACGTGACCAAAGTGGAGATGTTTGGCCATAATGCACAGTGCCACACGAAAACCAAACACAGCATATCAGCACAAACACCTCATACCAACTGTCAAGCATGGTGGTGAAGGGGTGATGATTTGGGCTTGTTTTGCAGCCGAAGAACATGGGTACCTTGCAGTCATTGAGTCGACCATGAACTCCTCTGTATATCAAAGTATTCTAGCGTCAATTGTGAGGCCATCTGTCCGACAGCTAAAGCTTGCCCAAAATTGGGTCATGCAACAGTACAATGATCCCAAGCACACCAACAAATCTACAAGAGAATGGCTGAAAAAGAATCAAGGTGTTGCAATGGACCAGTCAAAGTCCAGACCTCAACCCGATTGAAATGCTGTGGCGAGACCTTAAAGGGACATTCTGGTCAAAATTTAAATGCACATAGATGAATTACATCTTTGAATAGAAACATATTTAAAATATACATATATTGGCAACAATGCTTCAAATAAAAGTTATTATTGTTTTAGTGTTAATATTTTTCTCTGCTCATGCATGTGAAGCATAGCTAGATATTCTCAGTGTGCCAGTATTTTGAATACTGCAGCTGTTCAGAGCACCAGTGGGGCTTTTATCACGCCAGCAATTAACAAATGGAGTCATTACCAGATGGTACAAGCACCTTAGGCTCTCTGAGCAAGTGCTGTGTTTAAAATGCTGGTGCACGTTGCATACTCCAATACACTTTCAAAACAACTATAGCTTTTACAAGAAGCATTTTTGCTAATATGTATATTACAAAAATGCTTCTATTCAAAACTGAAATGCATCCAGGTGGATATTCATTTTGGCTGGAATGTGCCTTTAAGAGAGCTATGCATAAACGAATGCCCTCAAACCTTAATGAACTGAAGCAACTTTGTAAAGAAGAGTGAGCCAAAATTCTTCCACAATGTGAGAGACTGATAAAGTTATACAGAAAATGATTACTTCAAGTTATTGCTGCTAAAGGTAATTCTACAAGCTATTGAATCATAAGGTTTTTTTCACACATGGCTTCCCCATTGTGGCTTTATTTTTGTTAAATAAATCATGACACAGTGTAATATGTCATGTGTTGTTCGTCTGAGGATGTATTTACTTACTTTTAAGACCTGCAAAGGACCAGATGATTTGTTTTATGTACTGATACGTAAAACCATAGAATTCAAAGAGGGTGTACTTTCTTTTTCACATGACTGTATATCTTTATTTACAGTAAATATCTTAATATCTATATATATGAGATGTGTGTGCGTGTTTTTTTCTTTTGCATCTAAGCCAGGATGAGGCAAGTTAGACTGTTTTGTTGCAGCAATGTGGTTGAGATTAACAATTAACATCCACACAATGACAGATAAGGAGTTTGCCTTGGTATCTTCCTGGCCGGTAACAGGATACCCCAAAGTCAGACGCCAGACTAAACAGCCAACCCTGTAAACGTGTCTGCCTTGGTGAAGGTAGGAGATTGAGTGAGTTAAGCAGCAGCAGGATTAATTATAGCAGGGTTAATTATAAATCAGAAAGTTTTGTCACCCACCCATCAATACACCAGGGGGGGTGCCCTGTTCCTGCTCCCGTGGACACTGCATTTGAGCTGTTCCCTAGGAAGGTAGCACCAACAGAGGAGGAGCAACAATATTAGAAGCATGGATTGAGTTGTCGAGTGTGGTGGTGACAAAACTCAACCAGATACTGACCACTTATTGCTTGGTCTTTTTTTTTTTTAGACCTTGTATTGTAATGTAGGAGTCAATGTTTCACATAAAGAACACTACATAGCAACTTAAAAGGACACTGAACACAATTTTTTTTTCTTTTGTGATTGCGGATCATGACCGACAGACTTTTCTGAATGCGGACAGCAATGCGCTCTCCGCATTCAGCATTGCACCAGCAGCTCTTGTGAACTTCTGGTGAAACGCCGCCCCCTACAGATTCGTGGGAAATCGGCCGCTAGCAGGGGATGTCAATCAACCCGATCGTATTCGATCGGGTTAAATTGCGGCAATGTCTGTCCGCCTCCTCAGAGCAGACGGACAGGTTATGGAGCAGGGGTCTTTAGACCGCTGCTTCATAATTGGTGTTTCTGGCGAGCCTGAAACATGGGGCTTCAAGCTCTGCACGGAGCTTGATAGATATGCCCCAGAGCATGCAATTTTAAGCAACTTTCTAATTTACTCCTATTATCATTTTTTCTTTGTGCTCTTGCTATCTTTATTTGAAAAAGAAGGCATCTAAGCTTTTTTTGGTTCAGACTCTGGACAGCAGTTTTTGATTGTTGGATACATTTATCCACCAATCAGCAAGGACAACCCGGGATGTTTACCAAAAATGGGCCGGCATCTAAACTTACATTCTTGCATTTCAAATAAAGATACAAAGAGAATGAAGAAAATTTGATAATAGGAGTAAATTAGAAAGTTGCTTAAAATTTCATGCTCTATCTGAATCACAAAATAAAAAATGTGGGTTCCGTGTCCCTTTTTTAACATTTCTCAAGATAAAATCTGTATTTCTAAAAAATTTTTTAAGGGCCTCGCCATACTGACGAGACTTCTTAGAATATTAGGCCCTTACTCCTTTCATCACATTTCCTCTCTCCACTCCAGCCATGTTCATATCACAGTTTCACACTCTCCATTCTCACAAAAGTGATATACACTTACTATCACAACTAGAAGGGATAGTGGATGAGGAGGAGAGATTAGTTGAGAAAGAGAGAAGAGAAGAGATAGAGAGATAAGACAAGGAGAGAATTGAGGAAGTATTAAGGGATAAGGGAGGATAAGGATTTAGGAGTTAATAAGATGAAATAAGTAGTAGGAATTTGAAGGAAGAGCAAGAGAAGTTAGTATTGATTTGTAGATAAGTACAGAGAGCTCAAAACGTATTTTTTGTTCAGGACACTCACATTATTATTAACAATGCAATGCTTAGGCTGAATGAGTTTTTTCAGCTCACACATTACGTATTGTAACATTTTTAAAAATGATTTCACATCCAATCTACTCAGTTTTATAGTTGGAATTGATGTGGAATCTTATAGCTGACATGAGTAATCAGCGCATATGAATAGACCGGTCCGGTCGCCAATGGCGAGTAAAAATTCCTGCGGGCAAGTAAAATTTACAGTTTACCAGCCCGGCTGGCGATCTCACCATTGGCAGCTTTGCACTATTTTTTGGGGGGCAAAATGTGTTCTTTTTTATTCATACTGCAGCCGCACTATTTCCCGCACTATTTTTGCAGCGCCTTAATACTAAATACTACTAGCAATACTAGCGCAGCGCATTAATTCCATCTAGCTTGCGCAGCGCATTAATTCCATCTAGCTTGCTTGTCCGTTGTTAGTGATGTCACATCAGGGCGTACAGTATTTTTAGGGAGCATACGCACTTTTATTTGGGAGCATTGATACAAGCTTGTGTTCCGGATGATACATTGATGTCACAGCAAAGCTCCTCGTTAACGGCAGACACTTTATGTTTTGTGGGGCACCTTGTTAGCGATGTTGCAGCTGATGCACAATTTTGTATGGACTACAATAGCAGCGGAAATAATGAAAGAAAGTGCTGCTCAGGTTTGCATTACTGTATATTTTTCTGACATACCGACCATGCTTCTTGAAGTTACCTTAGCAATGTCACAGCATACGCACTATTTTTTGGGGAGCAGAATACCGGTAGCAGACACTGCAGCTCAGGTACTGATAAATCCTGTTCCATTTCAAAGTGATGGCTATATGATGTGGCGCTATCTTAATAATGTCAGTGAACCATCAAAGAAGAAGAAGGTAGATGATGCAGAAAAGAGAGAAAGGGCCAGATAATATGAAAAGGAAAAGAGAGAGAGACAATTCAAAGACAGCTGGATGATTAATGATAAGGGGGAAAAGAGAGAGTGGCTTGTGTACAGCTCAAAACAGATTATGCTATGTAGTGTATGCCAGGCATTTTCAAACAAACGGAATGCATTTGTGGAAGGTACCAGCACAATGAAACTTGAAGGTATTCGATCACATGAGCTTTCATCAGGGCATCTGTGGAGTGTCCAGTGTGAGTCAAACCGAAAATTAAAGCAGACTGAAACACCTGCTGGACAGGCAATCGCTACCATGACAAAGGCACAGACAGAGAAACTAAAACTACTGTTTCGCAACGCTCATCTCCTTGCCATTAAATCGAGGCCTTTCTCTGACTTTCCAGATTTGTGCAAGTAAGTAAAGTGTTTTTATTTGTTTGGCTTTTCCCTAACTGTGTGCTTGGTTTATATTACTTTTTTATATCATGCTAATTTTTATCTCTTGACTATTTTGTTTCTACAGACTTGACAAAATGAAGGGTTTGGATGTGGGAGATACCTATCTTAATGCCATATCAGCACGGTCATTTGTACACTTTATTGCACAGGAAGAAAGAAAACATACAAAAAGAAAATATGCAGCTGCCAAGTTTGTTGCAGTCTTGTGTGATGGTTCAGTTGATAGTGCAGTGGTGGGGGAAGAAATTATTTATGCTAGATTTGCAATAGAAGGCAAGGTACACACAAGATTTGTGGCTTTGCAATCAGTTGAAAAGGCTGATGCTGAAACAATTTCTCAGGCAGTAAATGCAGCAGTTACACAACACCTTGACCAGTCGTGGAAGGAGAAACTAGTTGCAATAGGCACTGATGGAGCAGCAGTGATGGTGGGAAAAAATGGAGGAGTTGTGCAGAAGCTAAAAGGACAGAGAAAGCATGTTGTTGCAATTCACTGCATGAGTCACCGCTTGGAGCTAAGTGTCAGGGACACAGCAGCCAATAATGAGAGTCATCAGAAGTTAAAGGATCTACTTCTAGGGTTATATTTATTTTATCACAAGTCAGCACTCAACCGTGCAAATCTTAAGAACAGCTATGCTTCTTTGAAAATGAGGCCACTATTGCCTACACGAGCAGATGGGACACAATGGGTAGGCCACTTCTGGCGTGCACTTGACCATTTCCTCAAAGGTTACAAAGCAATTATACAACATCTTGATCAGGTATGTAGACCTCTGCCTCTTCCCTCTGCTATCTCTATCTCTCCAGCCTTCCCTTGCTTTCTCCCCATGTCTCTCAAGCCCCCTTTCTCTCCCTCCATTTCACCCTCCCCACTCCTGTTCCTCCCTATCTGTCCCTTTCCCCCTACCTCTTATTACTTTTATCTCTCCTGTGCTGCTGTCATTCACTCTCTCTGCCTTTCTCTAGCTCTCCCTCCCTCTCTCTGTCTCTCAAAATTGAGAAACCAAATCCCAGAGAGAGAGAGAGAGAGAGAGAGAGAGAGAGAGAGAGACAGACAGAGAGAGAGAGAGAGAGAGAGAAAGAATAAAAAATGAGAGATAAGCAGGGCAATTATGTATTGTATACTACTTTATTTCTAGGTCCAATCTCCTGATGCAATAGGTGTGAGAGGAGAACAGCAAGCAAAGGCCAGATGCTTTTACAGAGCTGCTACAAGTCTGTCAATGGTCCAGTATGCTTGTTTCATGTATGATGTGCTTTTACAGCTATGCAACTTGTCCAACACTCTTCAGAACCGAAATGCAAGTGTTGCAGATGTCCACAACAGTTTGGAAGTGACAAAAAAAATACTGATCGCTCTGAAAGAGAGGTATGTACTTTTTGTTTTGTTGTTTTGTTCTATAAGAGGTTTTGTTCTTATGTTCATATATGTTCCAGGCCTGTACATGGGTCACTTCTTCATTCTATTCAGTATGATGAAGAAGGCACAGCAAGGTTTGAAGGAGTTGAGTTGAAAGGAAAGAATGATGCCTTCAAGAGTTCAAAAAAGAAGTTTCTGGAAGCAATACAGTCCAGCTTTGAAGACATTGAAGAAGGAGTTCTTCAGGCAACATCGGTGACATCCTTCAAAACATGGCCTGACAAAGAAAACTCAGAAGGTATTTCTACATTTAAAATGTAATTAGAGATGTTCTCTAATCATGTAAAATATTATTAGGACATATTAAACAAAAATATATGAATTACATATATTTTGTTTAATATGAAATATATGAATATTACATATATTTTGTTTAATATGTCCTAATTAGTATAGTTTATTTTAGTAGAGCAAAAAAAATATGCATCAAACATGTTTGCAAGGAATTTCTTGTTTTCTTTCTTCCAGACTTTGGCAATGAAGACATTGTAACTCTGACCAGTCAGTTTCAACCAGTACTAGAGGCACAGGGTGTTAGTTGTAGGGAAATAGTGAATGAATGGATTGGACAGTTCTTAAGACTAGTTTGTATAACAACAATGACTGGGAGAAGAAGCTGAAAATGGTCACCTGGCCTGAACTTAACAGAGAATTCGGAGATAAATGTGACCATCTTCTGAGTTTGATGGACTTGATCCTAACCTTGCCAGTCAGCACATCAGAATGTGAAAGAGGCTTTTCCAAAATGAAGATGATCAAAAGTGACTGGCGCTCCTCCCTCATAACTTCAACATTGTCAGATTTAATGATTGTAAACCTTCATTCTGCACCAGTAGATCAATTTGATCCAAGTGATGCAGTAAGGCATTGGGCAACAGCAGGACCAAGAAAGAGAAATGTCACATACAAAAGGTCTACAAATGAAACATCAAATTTAGTAATTGCTGAGGTTGCAGAGGTTCCAATCCCTTTTGATCATCTTGAAAATGATGAGGAGCAAGCAGAAGAGTTTGAGGTGTCAAGACTTAATGAGGTTTATGATTGTGAGTTGAACTTCCCAGAGCACTCTGACTCAGATTGACATCTGTTAACAGTTTCAACAATGTTTCATGTGCAGCATAGATCAGTTACTTTCTGTATTGACTTCAATACAATGGCTGAGGCTCAGTTACTAATTTTATTTTCAAATTTGCTTAAAATATATCAATACTAGTTCACTAAAAGTCTAATTTTGCACTATTTCAATGTCAGGAATGTATACAAAAATAAAGAATACAGGTTTGTGAGATTATAACAGCAAGGTGTCTTTTGTCCTTTTTAATGTATAATGTACACATATGCAGAATGCGCACGGGCGAGTAAATTTTCCTGCGGACTGGTAATTTTTTGCAGTTACTCGCCCGATGGGCGAGTTCAGTTTTTGGGTAATCATAGGCCCTGAGTAATGGTAAACAGTGGCTTGGTGTCTGAACATTTTTCTTGCCTGTAACTGGGTACTCCAGTGTCAGGTGCCAGACTAAACTGAGCCATAAACATGTTTACCTTGCCAGAGGCAGTAGGCAGAGGCAGGAGAGCTAGGCAGCAATACACCAAGGGTGGTATTCTGTTCCCATGGATACAGCATTTGAACTGTTCCCTAGGTAAGTAGCACCAACAGTGAAGGAGGAGCAGCAGCAGTATGGATTGAATGTGCTGTTGAGTGTGGTAGTGACAAAACATGTTGTCAAGAACAATAAATGACTGTAGCCAGCATCAAGGCTTAGGGGTCGATTTATCAAAGCTGAGGCGGACAGGGGCACATATACGTGCCCCTGTCCGTCTCAGCTTGCCTCTGGTGGAGAGAATTTCACCAGAGGAATTTACCATTGCACGCGAGCATTGTATGACTTGCCACTGTACCACTGTATGACTTGCACGCAAGCTGTCAATCTCCTCGGTCAGACTAGACCACGGATTTTGAATTTTGACACTGTTGAGTTGGCGAAAGGCTTTAATAAGCAGCAGTCTGATGACCGCTGCTTGTTAAATACAGCGTGCAGGTTCTCTTGTGAGAACCTGCAGCCATAGGGTTTAAAAGGCTGGCGAAAGCCTTTGATAAATCAACCCCTTAGCAGTGCTCACAGGCACAGTCATACAGTGGTATATTGAACTGATTAGAAGGTGTGAGTGTGTATGTGGTGGGAGACCTGCTGGGTAAATTCACATTGTCGTGACCCTGGCCGGTAACTGGATATCCTGGTTTTGGGCGTGACCTCAAGCAGGCAAAGTGCGTACATGTGTTTTTTGCATCTAGGCCAGGACAAGGCATGTTTGACTGTTTTGTTGCAGAAATGTGGGATGAAATTAACAATTAACATCCACAGAATGACAGATAAGGAGTTTGGCAGGGGGTCTGAACATTTTCCTGGTCCGTACCCGGATAACCCAGTGTCAGTTGCCAGACTAAACTGAGCCAACCCCGTACACATGTCTTTCTTGCTCGAGGCAGGAGATTGCGTAAGATAGGCAGCAGGATTAATTATAAATCAGTGTGTCACCCACCCAGTAATACACCAAGGGTTCTGTCCTGTTGCCATGGACACAGCATTTGAGCTGTTCCCTAGGCAAGTAGAACAAACAGAGGAGGAGGAGCAGCAACAGCATCAGCAGCATGGGTTGTGTTGTTGAATGCAGTTGTGACAAAACTCAACCAGATCACGGTATTGTATGACCACTTATTGCTTGGTCTAATCAATCTTCCTTTAGTTAATAGGAAAAAGATTGTTATTTGTGAGTGAGGTACTGGTGGCAATAATGATCTACCCTACAAAGCCAAAGCCCTAGTCTACTGTAGCATGACATGTGACAAAGTTAATAAAAATATTACTGTGAGTAAAGCATAGTCTATGATGGCGCAGGATTGGCCTCAGGGGAGAATGACAGTACAACCAGTGGTCAACAAATCTGTTCAAAATTTAGGAGCCAGTAATAATATTTATGAGTCAGACATACTTTAAGGAGCCAGACAGTGGTATTTGTATATACATATATAAAAGATAGGGGGTAAAATTCTAGGAGCCAGTGGCTCCTTTGCTCCTGGTTTTGTCGAGCTCTGAGTACAACTATGTGAACTTTAAAAAAAATAAATAATAAATGTAGTCTCAACAGCAAATAGCTGGTGAGAAAAACATGGCTTCTAGCCTCCTTGCATCCAGCACTTCGTTCATTCGAAGTGCAGACTACTCCTACTAGCATACCCCGCTAACTCCCCCTGAACGCGTATAACTATGTCATTCCTTACCTACACTACCCCTGCTCCAAATCGCTACCTCCCACCAACTGCCTACACCTAGGACAGAGCTTACCTACACTCACCATTCACGGCCCAGCGAACTCCCCCTGACCGCCTACACCTACATCATGCCTAAACTACACACCTTTGGAATACCCAGCTAAATCCCTAATCCCGCCTACATGTTTGTAATGTCTAAAACACGTAGATGGTCCACAGCACTATTATAAAAGTATTCACTTTATTGGTAACAGCATAAAAACGAATGAGTGACGTTTCGGGATCTCCCCCTTAATCATACATAGTGAGCAAACATTTCAAACAAACTTATAAAGGCATTTTGGCGCCAGATTTTCAATTTTTAGATTT
Source organism: Bombina bombina (assembly GCF_027579735.1). NCBI lineage: Eukaryota > Metazoa > Chordata > Amphibia > Anura > Bombinatoridae > Bombina > Bombina bombina. The sequence continues at coordinate 118,046,693 of NC_069500.1, forward strand.
CTACTGCCATCTACTGGTCTTTACAAATAACTGCAGTTACACATACATTTTATGCAATAGCCCTGCAATATATGAATTTTGTTTCTTTCTATTTTTGTTACTTTTTAGCCATCTGCCAATTTGTTTCAAAGACAACTTTTGTTGCATTTCTTCAAGTCTAAGATCTGCTCTGTTACCCTCACTTACAAATCTTTTTACTCTCAGTAATGGGCTCCTAGGCAGTGAGTCTATAAGTTTCCAAGGGTGGTTATAACTGTTATAGTGCAACAAGGGGTTTCTATCGGTTTCTTTAGTGAAGAGATCAAATGTGAGGGTATGTTCCTTTTTATGTATTACTGTATCTAGAAAAGATCAAGGGGACAATTTATCATGCCCCTTGTTTCCGGCGAGCCTTCTAAAGACCGCTGCTCCATAACTTGTTCGCCTGCTCTGAGGCGAATACGATCGGGTTGATTGACACCCCCTGCTAGCGGCCGATTGGCCGCGAATCTGCAGGGGGCGGCATTGCACCAGCAGTTCACAATAACTGCTGGTGCAATGATAAATCGCTGTCGGCATTTACCAATGTGCAGCGGACATGATACACTACATCGTATCATGTCCGCTCACACTATGTTAAATATACCCCCTCACTGTAAGGTAAAGAAAACTCCAATCCCCTTATAGCAGAATTAAGTTCTCTCACAAAGTCTTTAATCAGCCAATAGAAAGAACATTTTTAAATTTAAATTCTAATTATCCAAAGAAAACTATTATTAGAATTTACATTTAAAAACACTTTTTAAATTTGGACTAATGGCGGTATAGGGTTAACAGGATAGGTACTTGTGGTGGGTATGTGGCGGTATAGGGGTTAATATGATAGGTACTTGTTATAAATAAGTGATCATACATAACTTATACAACTCTGTGTTACTTATAATGTCTTTTCTCTGTGTCTTTAAATAAGTGTCTTTAAATATTTCTGTCTCTTTGTTCTTGGCTTTGAATTCCTACAAATGTTGCAATAATGTATCCCTGTGTCCTGCTGTGAATGTCCAGCCCTTCCCAGTGACATAATCCCGTCGCAGGGAAGGGCTGGACATTCATAGCAGGACACAGGGATACATTACTGCAACATTTGTAGCCGGTACAATTTCGGCACATTGGAAACAGTCTTTTAATCCCACACAATAAGTGTCTGCTGGACTGTATATTCCACCTTGAGTGACTTTTAAGCGACAACAATTGCTGTTTTTAAATTGTTTTTATGTAAACATTGTGTATTAATAAATCTTTTGATGAAGCAATATGCAGCCATCCGGAGAAATTTGTATCAAGCCTAATACATAGAGCTATTTGTAGCTTTGGAATGTGTGAGTAACCAGTCACTAAATATTTGGGGATAAGTTATAGTCACACAGAATTACACTATGTTAATAGCCCACTGAACTATTAACCCCTAACCAGCCGTATAGCCCAACATAAAGTCCCCACTACAAATAATACCCACTAACATTTATACTCCCAAACCAGCTAACTACCCTAACCTAACATGCCTCAAGTTACCCCCATAAAGACTAACCTTACCTGTAAAAAATAAAAAACCTAACCTTACCTTAAAAATAAAAAACCCCTAACCTTACCTTAAAAAAAACTACCATTACAGAGAAAAAAAACTCCAGTTACAGAAAAAAACAAGAAATTACCAAAAATGAAAAAACCCCCAGTTATGCCTATTCTAAAACCCCACTTCAAAAAACACCAAAAAACACCTGAAATAAAAAACCTATACTAACACTAAACTACAGCATTAGCCCTTAAAAGACTCTTTTTCAAAGAAATAAAAAAACAACACCAATCTACAAGTAACCCCCCACCTCCCCAAAAATCTAATAAAAAAACTACTAATAAAACTACTAATAAAAATTGCCCTGAAAAGGTCATTTGGGCGAGGATTGCTCTTAGAAAGGCATTTAGCTCTTTTGCTACACATAACCCCCCCAACCTAAAAAAAACCCCATAACAAAGCCTAACACTAAACCCCAAAGATGGTACTCATCAAAGTTGAATCCGGGAGGTGGCTCTCCATCATTATCTCGGCAGAGCTCCATATTCATCCCAGTGCTGGTCCATCTTCATCCTGGCAGAAGTCTTCTATCTTCATCCTGTCAGCAGTCTTCTATCTTCATCCCAGCAGCAGTCTTCTATCTTCATCCCGGCAGCAGTCTTCTATCTTCATCCCGGCAGCAGTCTTCTATCTTCATCCCGGCAGCAGTCTTCTATCTTCATCCCGGCAGCAGTCTTCTATCTTCATCCCGGCAGCAGTCTTCTTATCTCCATCTATTTTCTTATTTTCCGTCCAATGTGTCCTCTTCATGCGGTCACCAGCCGCACACTGAATTTTGATTGTGAGGTACTCGCTTTATAAAGGGATGCATGTGCATTCCTATTGGATGATTTTCAATTTCAAATTCAAATCAGCCAATAGAATGAAAGGTTTTTTATTTTTCTATATTGTCACTTTTAATATTTCTTAAGTATTGTTTGTTACAATATTTATATTTATTGTTTGTAAATGCACAGTTTCTGGTTTGGCGTGATCTTAAAACAAGATGGAGACTATGAGGCCCATTTATCAAGCTCCGTATGGAGCTTGAGGGCCCGTGTTTCTGGCAAGTCTTCAGACTCGCCAGAAAAAGCAGTTATGAAGCAGCAGTCTAAAGACCACTGCTCCATAACCCTGTCCGCCTGCTCTGAGGAGGCGGACAGGAATCGCCACAATTCAACCCGATCGAGTACGATCGTGTTGATTGACACCCCCTGCTGGTGGCCAATTGGCCGCGAGTCTGCAGGGGGCGGAGTTGCACCAGCAGCTCTTGTGAGCTGCTGGTGCAATGCTCAATACGGAGAGCGTATTGCTCTCCGCATTCAGCAATGTCTGTCGGACCTGATCCCCACTGTCGGATCAGGTCCGACAGACATTTGATAAATAGGCCTCTATGGGTTCTCTAATAGAAGCACTTATAATATCTTCTTATACTGGATTTCAGCATTACTGAAACTGTAAAGTGTGAGCCCACTCCCTCACAACATGCTGTTTCAAATGAGATTGCATCTTCGTGACTGAGATTTTATAGGGTACTTTCATGCAGCTAAGTCTAAACACGCAGACAGCTGCCAGAACCTTAGATGGCAGATACCTTTAGAAGGGGGGAGGGTTAGAAAAAGTTAACACTTTTTTTTATATGGCGGTTAAACAGTGTCTTGAAATATACCAAAATGGGCCAAGCACAAGTTTTTCTCTGAAATTCCTGGTAACAAAGGGGTTAATGTATTAATTTCCTATGAGACGTTTATTGTTTAGAATGATCAATATATATATATATATATATATGTTACGGGTAAAGTCAGAAATCCGGGTAATCCTAGGATTAACCGGGAAAACCTGACATTACCCAAGTGGCTGTGGGTAAAGCCCGATGTAATGTAAATCCCCCATCTATACTATTTTTTTTGCCTCTGCCTGGGGGGTTCAAGGAAGGCACTCCGCCGATCCTCTGGCATCCACCCCAAGTGAACCTTGGGGAATGAGGTCTACAAGGGGGGCTTCGCCCCACTTGAACCCCCCAGGTGGAGGCAAAAAAAGATAGTGAATATGTCTGAATTACAGTGCATTGTATATATGTTTGATGCAGTGACTCGATGAGCTTTGAGAAGATTTATCATGTTACATCGGGTTGAACCCACAGCCGCTTTGGTAATGTCAGGTTTACCCGGGTAATGCTAGGATTACCCAATTTCTTAATTTACTCGCAACATATATATATAAAAATATATATTTATATATATATATATATCTTTTTCTCACTACAGAAACAACTGTTTTGCAAAAGCAAAAATTGTAATATGTCTTCTTAATACAATCTCTTTAGATAAAAAAAAAAAAGTGCCCCTTTAAATAGATCAGGCATCAAACTCTGTCTTATGTCTTTGGTATGATTGACAGGTACATACAAATATAAAACTACGGTTCCTTTTGGCTTTGTTTTCTAAAACATTCTAATCAATTTGAATCATCACTATTTAAAATAGCAAAATAAGCTGGGTTACATATATAATAAATTCTGGATATTTTTTTCTTATTTCTTAATTAGCAAAAAAGTGTGAATATGTGTATGAAAAGGGTGTTATTGTAAGATTTACCTTTTTGGAGTTTTTGCTAGATGTATATAGACCTCCAAGGATGAAAGAAGTATCCAGTAAAAAAACTGCATAATCCAAAACTAATATCCTATATTGTTGTATCTTACATGAGTGCTATTATTTTTTAAAATCATATTTTATTTCTTTTACGCACAATATATTTCTACACGTAGGCCTCTATTTATCAAGGTCTGTCCGACAGTGCAGATCAGGTCCGACAGACCTCGCTGAATACGACGAACAATACGCTCGCCGTATTCAGCATTGCACCAGCAGCTCACAAGAGCTGCTTGTGCAACGCTGCTCCCTGCAGACTCGCGGCCAATGGGCCGCCAGCAGGGGGGTGGGGGGTGTCAATCAACCCGATCGTACTCGATCGGGTTGATTTCCGGCGATGTCTGTCCTCCTGCTCAGAGCAGGCGGACAGGTTATGGAGCAGCGGTCTTTGTGACCGCTGCTTCATAACTGCTGTTTCTGGCGAGCCTGCAGGCTCGCCAGAAACACGGGGCATCAAGCTCCATTCGGAGCTTGATACATACAGTTGCAATAAAAAGTATGTGAACCCTTTGGAATGATATGTATTTCTGCACAAATTGGTCATAAAATGTGATCTGATCATCATCTAAGTCACAACAATAGACAATCACAGTCTGCTTAAACTAATAACACACAAAGAATGAAATGTTGCCATGTTTTTATTGAACACACCATGTAAACATTCACAGTGCAGGTGGAAAAAGTATGTGAACCCTTGGATTTAATAACTGGTTGAACCTCCTCTGGCAGCAATAACTTCAACCAAACGTTTCCTGTAGTTGCAGATCAGACGTGCACAACGGTCAGGAGTAATTCTTGACCATTCCTCTTTACAGAACTCTTTCAGTTCAGCAATATTTTTGGGATGTCTGGTGTGAATCGTTTTCTTGAGGTCATGCCACAGCATCTCAATCGGGTTGAGGTCAGGACTCTGACTGGGCCACTTCAGAAGGCGTATTTTCTTCTGTTTAAGCCATTCTGTTGTTGATTTACTTCTATGCTTTGGGTCATTGTCCTGTTGCAACACCCATCTTCTGTTGAGCTTCAGCTGGTAGACAGGTGGCCTTAAGTTCTCCTGCTAAATGTCTTGATAAACTTGGGAATTCATTTTTCCTTCGATGATAGCAATCCGTCCAGGCCCTGACGTTGCAAAGCAACCCCAAACCATGATGCCCCCACCACCATACTTCACAGTTGGGATGAGGTTTTGATGTTGGTGTGCTGTGCCTCTTTTTCGCCACACATAGTGTTGTGTGTTTCTTCCAAACAACTCAACTTTGGTTTCATCTGTCCACAGAATATTTTGCCAGTACTGCTGTGGAACATCCAGGTGCTCTTGTGCAAACTGTAAACGTGCAGCAATGTTTTGTTTGGACAGCAGTGGCTTCCTCTGTGGTATCCTCCCATGAAATACATTCTTGTTTAGTGTTTTACGTATTGTAGATTCGCTAACAGGGATGTTAGCATTTGCCAGTGACTTTTGTAAGTCTTTATCTGACACTCTAGGATTCTTCTTCACCTCATTGCGCAGTCTGCGCTGTGCACTTGGAGTCATCTTTACAGGACGGCCACTGAGAGTAGCAGCAGTGCTGAACTTTCTCCATTTATAGACAATTTGTCTTACCATGGACTGATGAACAGCAAGGCTTTTGGAGATACTTTTATAACCCTTTCCAGCTTTATGCAAGTTAACAATTCTTAATCGTAGGTCTTCTGAGAGCACTTTTGTGCGAGGCATCATTCACATCAGGCAATGCTTCTTGTGAAAAGCAAACCCAGAACTGGTGTGTGTTTTTTATAGGGCAGGGCAGCTGTAACCAACACCTCCAATCTCATCTCATTGATTGGACTCCAGTTGGCTGACATCTCACTCCAATTAGCTCTTGGAGATGTCATTAGTCTAGGGGTTCACATACTTTTTCCACCTGCACTGTGAATGTTTACATGGTGTATTCAATAAAAACATGGCAACATTTAATTCTTTGTGTTTTATTAGTTTAAGCAGACTGTGATTGTCTATTGTGACTTAGATGATGATCAGATCACATTTTATGACCAATTTGTGCAGAAATCCATATCATTCCAAAGGGTTCACATACTTTTTATTGCAACTGTATGCCCCATATACTGCATTCATAGGAAACAAAGAGACGGACTAATTGGATATGGTAAATACGGTTTAACCAATATAAATCCCCAACTTGTGTATTTGAGTAAGATGTGTCTGACTTGCATGGATCTGATTTGTCTAAAGATTCAAACTCTTTCAAAATCTTTATCTGAAAAAATACCAATAGAAAGAGCTTTCAATGTCCAGTAGTAACTAGTAAAATAATACTCAATAGATTGGCTCATGTCAGAGATTTTGTGATGAACAAATGTGCGTCTGCCCATGTCTGAAAGTGAATGTAAAGTTAACGCTATTAGCTAAAGTCAAATGATAGAAGTTAAAAAATGAATGAGACTTTCATTCATGAAATCTTTAGTATATACTTATCTTCAGAGATATTTCACATAAAATTGTAATTCATAGAATTAAATATATTAATTCAACTTAATCAAAAGACTGGAAAGCTAATTTAATGAAGCACACACATAGCAATAATAATAATAATAATAATAATAACAACAACAAAAGAATAGGATTTTTGGAAGGGCAAATGCATTAGGGCAGGACTGATCTCCACCACTATGTAACAAACTGCACATAAATACTTATAACCTCATTCCCATATCGACAGAAGTATTTTCAGCCATTTTTTTTTGATAGCATGTTTTCGGCTATTTCCAATACTATCTATAAGCCATATATTTACTATGAGGCCAAAAAGTTTTTGTCTATCACAATCTATTTTTGAGTGACTTCTCAACAGCTTTTGACACCTCAAGGCTAATGATTAGTCCTCAAACGGCATTTTTGACAAATTTGCACCTAGTTCAATTCTATTGGAAACAGTCTATTACCCTGCACATTTGCAAGACACTCTGAAATGGCCACAGAAGACATTATAGAGGTATATTAACATACATGTTATCAATTCAATAAATCGCTATTCATTACTATTGTAGAGGCTGTATACGGTAGCCAGAGCACACATTTTTATAGGCATAGGTTCATATACATATGTATATGTGCTGGGTACGTGATATCCTGTGCAGATAAGTGGGTCTGCAGGAAAAGTCAAATCAGGACAAGTCAAATGGTGTGATTTTATTTCATTATGTTACTGTGATTTAAAGTAACAATCTCACTGTTGTGTTTGTCACTAACAGAACTTGCATCTTCATAACCGGGTTTTATAGCGGGATTGCACTTACTGTTCAGACGTACATGCTGATGTTGCAGATTCATAGTTCCAAGTGACTTATTGCAGCCACAAGATTTAGAACTTAGTGTCATTATTACGATTAATTTATGGCATATTACATGAATAATATTATTGTATTCAATCATTCCACTAGGTGGTGCTATGATTCTATCAAAACAGATTTTACAATCTAGCTCATGGTTCTTCAAACTTTTTTTTCCCAAGACCCAGAGCAATGATACCACATACTTTTAGGAACCTATCTTTATGCTTGGTCTTAAAATTTCTGAAGTAATATACATCAAGATAGCTTTTATTTTTTCGCAAAGTGACTAAACTGTGTGCATACTTTATACCTGAGTGTAGCCAAACTTGAAAGTGTTGTATAGGTAATAACACACACACACTCTCATATAACACACAGCACACGCACTCTCACACAACACACACAGAACTCACACACTCTCATACAGCACACACTCTCATACAACACACATAACACACACTCTAGTACAGCACACACACAACACACACTCTTATACAACACACACACCACAAACACTCTCATACAACACACACTCTCATAAAACACATACTCTCATACAACACACACACTATCATACAACACATACCACACGCACTCTCATACAACACACACAACACACACACTCTCATACTACACACACACCCACACACTCTAGTACAGCACACACACAACACACACACTCTTATACAACACACACATCACACACACTCTCATACAACACACACTCTCATAAAACACATACTCTCCTACAACACATCCACCACACACACTCTCATACAACACACACTCTCATATAACAAATACTCTCCTACAACACATCACCACACGCACTCTCATACAACACACACAACACACACTCTCATACTACACACACACCACACACACTCTCGTACTACACACACTCTCATACTACACACACTCACATACAGCACACACCACACATACTCTCATAAAACATACACCCACCACATACACTCTCATATAACACACACACACCACAAACTCTCATAGAACACACACACACTCTCCTACAACACACACACCACAAACACTAGAGCACACACACAAGTTGCGACCCATGGTGTTGCGACCAAGTAATAGGTCCCGACCCGTGGTTTGAAGAACCCTTATCTAGCTCATTACTATGTATTTCTAATTGCAATGCAGAAATTATAGGATACAATAAAATTAAATTTACATTTTAAGGTGAAAACAGTTGTTCCATGAGCTGAATATAAACTGAAGGTACTGGCTAAAAGTTGTTTCTGAATCCAATAATTATTTCTGTGATTGTTAATATGTTAATATGTGTTCTTTATAATATAATCTTATTTATATCTTGAATGAAGGACCACATTCAAATGTATTCTGCACTTGTATGGCTGGTAAACAAATTTGAAATCTGAAAATTTGTGTTTTTTCGTGTTCTAAAATGCAAATAAAAGTCTATATTTATTTAAAACAACAAATATTACCTTTCTAATTACAGTACTGTACTATCTCATGGTACTATTTATACAAAAGTATTACAAATTATATAAAACTACCTTTATCTTACATGTACAAGCTGATTTATGACATGTAAATATTACCTAAATGACATAAGATATTGTTGTTTACACTTAGGGGCCTATTTAACAAAGGTTTGTCGGACCTGACCCGACAGTGCGGATCAGGTCTGACAGACCTCGCTGAATGCGGAGAGCAATACGCTCTCCGTATTCAGCATTGCAACAGCAGCTCTTGTGAGCTGCTGGTGCAACGCTGCCCCCTGCCGATTCGCCGCCAGCAGGGGCTTGTAAATCAACCCGATCGAGGATGATCGGGTTGAATTGCAGTGATGTCTGTCCGCCTGCTCTTTAGACCACTGCTTTATAACTGCTGTTTCCATCCAGAGCTTGATAACTGGGCCCCCATGTCCCATCCCCTCCAGCAAGCAGAATGAGTGAGATATGGATAAGAGAAGCCTTTAAAGGGACAGTAAAGTCATAAGTAAACTTACATGGATTGGATCAAGCATGGAATGGAATTTAAACAATTTACCAATTTACTTCTATTATAAATTATGTTGAATTTTCTTGGTGTCCTTTGTTAAAGAGTAATCCTATGTGAGCTCAGGAGCATGCATTTGTCTCTAGCCTTGTGGCAACAGTTATAATATTTATAGCAATGCTTTATATAGATGCAAATACTGGTGCCATATACTTGTACGCTCCTAAACTCCTATTAGCCTACCTAGTTTACTCTTCAACAAGTAATAAAAAAAGAACAAAGCACATTTGCTAATAGAAGTAAATTGGAAAGTTATGCATTTTTGCATGCTCAGTTTAAATCATGAAAGTTTAATTTCGACTTTACTTTCCCTTTAAATTTGCACAGATCTTACTGTATTGCACTTTCACAAGAAGAAATCAGGCTCTGAAAATAGCCAAATGCAGCTGTCAGCCGCCATCTTCAGCATTTGTTTCCTCACAAAAGAGACGAATGCACATATCTAATACTTATTATAATTGTAATTTATAACACTATGGCCCCGAGTTATAAGCCGTCAACCTCAAATACGCTGGAATTCCGCAGCGTATTTGTGGCGAGGCTGATTCGCCTTAGTTATCAGGCCCTACACACCGGCAAAAGTAGAATTTAGTGACGTAAGCTTCGATCCGCCAGACTCAGTCCGACACAGATCGATTCTTACGTCACTCCAGATGTTCCGCACACAAGCTCGGCACAATCTGACTACTTTTGCTAGTTATCAAAAAACTAGCAGGTACGCTCTGCACTTTTCCGGCCCAGCGTACCTGGTTTTCAATCCCTGGAGGCGGTGGATCCCATAGGAATCAATGGGAGTCTGACCATAGCGAAAGTTCATGTTCGCTGCTGCCCGACATCCCATTGAATCCTATGGTAAGTGTGTACACCTAACACCCTAACATGTACCCCGAGTCTAAACACCCCTAATCTGTCCCCCCCTACACCGCCGCAACAAAATACATTTATTACCCCCTAAACCGCCGCTCCTGGAGCCCACCGCCACTGTAATAAACTTATTAACCTCTAAACCGCCGCTCCTAGACCCCGCCGCAACTATAATAAATATGTTAACCCCTAAACCGCCGCTCCCGGAGCCCACCGCCACTCAAATAAACGTATTAACCCCTAAACCGCTGCTCTCGGACCCTGCCTCCATCTATATTAAACGTATTAACCCCTAATCTGCCCCGCCTACACCGTCGCCACCTATAATAAATGTGTTAACCCCTATCCTGCCGATCCCGTACCCCGCCGCAACTAAATAAATTGTTTAACCCCTAAACCGCCGCTCCCGGACCCTGCCGCCACCTATATTAAACGTATTAACCCCTAATTTGCCCCCCCTACACCGTCGCCACCTATAATAAAATTTATTAACCCCTATCCTGCCGATCCCGTACCCCACCGCAACAAAATAAATTGTTTAACTCTAATCCGCCGCTCCCGGACCCCGCCGCCACCTATATTAAATGTATTAACCCCTAATCTGCCACCCTACACCGTCGCCACCTATAATAAATTTATTAACCCCTATCCTGCCAATCCCGTACCCCGCCGCAACTAAATAAATTGTTTAACCCCTAAACCGCCGCTCCCGGACCCCGCTGCCACCTATATTAAACATATTAACCCCTAATCTGCCCCCCCACACCGCCGCAACTATAATAAAATTATTAACCCCTAAACCTAAGTCTAACCCTAACCCTAACACCCCCTAACTTAAATATTAATTAAATACATATAAATAAATATTATTCTTATTAACTAAATTAATCCTATTTAAAACTAAATACTTACCTTTAAAATAAACCCTAATATAGCTACAATATAAATAATAATTATATTGTAGCTATTTTAGGATTTATTTTTATTTTACAGGCAAATTTCAAATTTTTTTTAACTAGGTACAATAGCTATTAAATAGTTAATAACTATTTAATAGCTACCTAGTTAAAATAAAGAGATATTTACCTGTAAAATAAAAACTAACCTAAGTTACAATTACACCTAACACTACACTATCATTAAATTAATTATTCCTATTTAAAACTAAATACTTACCTGTAAAATAAACCCTAAGATAGCTACAATGTAATTAATAATTACATTGTAGCTATCTTAGGATTTATATTTATTTTACAGGTAACTTTGTATTTATTTTAGCTAGTTAGAATAGTTATTAAATAGTTATTAACTATTTAATAACTACCTAGCTAAAAGAAATACAAAATTACCTGTAAAATAAATCCTAACCTAAGTTACAATTAAACCTAACACTACACTATCATTAAATTAATTAAATAAATTACCTACAAATAACTACAATTAAATACATTTAAATGAACTAACTAAAGTACCAAAAATAAAAAAAACTAAGTTACAAAAAATAAAAAAAATAAGTTACAAACATTTAAAAAAAATTAGCAACAATTTTAAGCTATTTACACCTAATCTAAGCCCCCTTATAAAATAACAAAGCCCCCCAAAATAAAAAAATGCCCTACCCTATTCTACATTAAATAGTTAACAGCTCTATTACCTTACCAGCCCTTAAAAGGGCCTTTTGCGGGGCATGCCCCAAAGAATTCAGCTCTTTTGCCTGTAAAAAAAAATACAACCCCCCAACATTAAAACCCACCACCCACACCACCCTAATCTAACCCAAACCCCCTTTAAATAAACCTAACACTACCCCCTGAAGATCATCCTACCTTTAGCCGTCTTCAGCCAGCCGACCACTGATGGAACAGAAGAGGAGATCCGCAGCGGCCGAAGTCTTCATCCAAGGGTGCTGAAGAAGTCATCCATCCGATTGAAGTCATCATCCAGGCGGCGTCTTCAATCTTCATCCATCCGGAGCAAAGCCATCTTCAGACGAGCCGACGCGGAGCCATCTTCTTCCACCGACGACTTCCCGACGAATGACGGTTCCTTTAAGTGACGTCATCCAAGATGGCGTCCCTCGAATTCCGATTGGCTGATAGGATTCTATCACCCAATCGGAATTAAGGTAGGAAAAATCTGATTGGCTGATTAAATCAGCCAATCAGATTGAAGTTCAATCGGATTGGCTGATCCAATCAGCCAATCAGATTGAGCTTGCATTCTATTGGCTGATCGGAACAGCCAATAGAATACAAGCTCAATCTGATTGGCTGATTGGATCAGCCAATCCGATTGAACTTCAATCTGATTGACTGATTTAATCAGCCAATCAGATTTTTCCTACCTTAATTGCGATTGGCGGATAGAATCCTATCAGCCAATTGGAATTCGAGGGACGCCATCTTGGATGACGTCACTTAAAGGAACCGTCATTCATCTGGAAGTCGTCGGTGGAAGAAGATGGCTCCGCGTCGGCTCGTCTGAAGATGGCTCCGCTCCGCTCCGCTCCGGATGGATGAAGATTGAATATGCCGTCTGGATGATGACTTCAATCGGATGGAAGACTTCTTCAGCGCCCCTTGGATGAAGACTTCGGCCGCTGCGGATCTCCTCTTCTGTTCCATTGGTGGTTGGCTGGCTGAAGACGGCTAAAGGTAGGATGATCTTCAGGGGGGTAGTGTTAGGTTTATTTAAGGGGGGTTTGGGTTAGATTGGGGGTATGTGGGTGGTGGGTTTTAATGTTGGGGGGGTTGTATTTTTTTTTACAGGCAAAAGAGCTGAATTCTTTGGGGCATGCCCCGCAAAAGGCCCTTTTAAGGGCTGGTAAGGTAATAGAGCTGTTAACTATTTAAGGTAGAATAGGGTAGGGCATTTTTTTTATTTTGGGGGGCTTTGTTATTTTATTAGGGGGCTTAGATTAGGTGTAAGTAACTTAAAATTGTTGTAATATTTTTGAAATGTTTGTAACATTTTTTTTTTTTTGTAACTTAGTTTTTTTATTTTTGGTACTTTAGTTAGTTTATTTAATTGTATTTAATTGTAGTTATTTGTAGGTAATTTATTTAATTAATTTAATGATAGTGTAGTGTTAGGTTTAATTGTAACTTAGGATAGGATTTATTTTACAGGTAATTTTGTATTTCTTTTAGCTAGGTAGTTATTAAATAGTTAATAACTATTTAATAACTATTCTAACTAGCTAAAATAAACACAAAGTTACCTGTAAAATAAATATAAATCGTAAAATAGCTACAATGTAATTATTAATTACATTGTAGCTATCTTAGGGTTTATTTTACAGGTAAGTATTTAGTTTTAAATTGGAATAATTAATTTAATGATAGTGTAGTGTTAGGTGTAATTGTAACTTAGGTTAGTTTTTATTTTACAGGTAAATTTCTCTTTATTTTAACTAGGTAGCTATTAAATAGTTATTAACTATTTAATAGCTATTGTACCTAGTTAAAATAAATTGAAATTTGCCTGTAAAATAAAAATAAATCCTAAAATAGCTACAATATAATTATTATTTATATTGTAGCTATATTAGTGTTTATTTTAAAGGTAAGTATTTAGTTTTCAATAGGATTAATTTAGTTAATAAGAATAATATTTATTTAGGTGTATTTAATTAATATTTAAGTTAGGGGGTGTTAGGGTTAGACTTAGGTTTAGGGGTTAATCATTTTATTATAGTTGCGGCGGTGTAGGGGGGCAGATTAGGGGTTAATACGTTTAATATAGGTGGCGGCGGGGTCCGGGATCGGCGGTTTAGGGGTTAAACAATTTATTTAGTTGCGGTGGGGTACGGGATCGGCAGGATAGGGGTTAATAAATTTATTATAGGTGGCGGCGGTATAGGGAGGGCAGGATAGGGGTTACTAGGTATTATGTAGGTGGCGGCGGGGTCCGGGAGTGGCGGTTTAGGGATTAATCAGTTTATTAGAGTGGCGGTGGGCTCCGGGAGCGGCGGTTTAGGGGTTAATACATTTATAAGAGTTGCGGCGGGGTCTAGGAGTGGCGGTTTAGGGGTTAATAACTTTATTTAGTTGCGGGGAGCTCCGGGGGCGCCGGTATAGGGGGTAGAACAGTATAGTTAGTGTGGGTGCTTAGTGACAGTTTGTCAATAAAGCTGTCAAAAAGCTGAAGAGCAGCGAGATCGGATGAGTGATAACTATCACAGTCCGCTGCTCATCGCCCCGTGCTTGGTGCGCGGCTTTTTGACAGATTTATTGATAACTTTGGCGAGATTTTTCAGGTCCGCGGCGGCGATGGTAGGCGAGCTTAGGCAGGCATATTGGGCCAGCGAAGGCAGGTAAGTAGACACGTTGATAACTAGAGGCCCATGTAGCCCTGCTTAGATTGCACTCACTGGGGTGTGCTGTATAACATATTTGTTATAATGTCCCATCATCTCCCACTCGTCTTCTGGCCAGCACCAATGGATAAACAAGTGGATGCATCTTTGTGATTGGAGGTTCCAGCTGTCTTCCCTCTGTCACGGAGCAGGTGCTTGTATGAAACAAAAGGGATCTTTAATCCATCACCGTGTTTCATCCACGTCCACTGTTCTTTCTAAAGTCAGTGCAATCTAAGCAGGGTTTGGGGGAGATACTGCACATTAGGGCCTTTTGCTGTCTGTCATCTTTTACCAGTATTGACTATGGGTTGAAGTGAACTGAAAATAACTTTGTAACAGATATATTCAGACCTTAGGGACATAACAGGGAGAGAGGTCCCTCATTACAGGTGGGAGAGCATAAGTTTACTGGGTATCCTCAGAGGCCCATGATGAGGGAGCAGTATAGTGATGCAGAGAAACTGGCAATTGTAGAGGCTTATGTGCAGAGGGCACAGCAATTGGAGAGGCCTAATTTAGTGAGAAACATCCGCACTCGGCTTTGGAAGGAAATTAGGGAGGCACAAATAGGCAGAGATTAATGTACAGCATCAAGCACTAGTGCTGAGACTGCTGGCGGGGGGTTAAAGAAAAAGTTACACTGGAGACAGAGTACACCAGGCAACCTAGAGACCAATGTGTTGTATACAGTGTAATAAAAAACACACACAGAATTGAGGGTGCCCACTAAAAAGCTACCCTATATGAGTGAACCTACCATTAAAGAAATATATATAAAGATAATAAAAATCACAGAAGAAAAGAAAATAGTCCAAATTACCATGTTCACACTGTAGGGATGTCAATGTAATTCTCCAAGGGCTGCGTTCCAAAGCGCTCTGGTAAACCATTCAAATATGTATGGATGCACCATAGAGTGCAGGACCTCTGAGCTGCCGTCAAGCTCACCACTGGTGTTGTCTACAGTGGTTGGGAGGAGCTGTTGAGGGCTAGGATGACTGCAGCCCCCACATTCCAGGAGGAAGCTATATGGCTGTTGTATCTCCTGAAAGGCAGCCGTGTACTGTAAGTATAAAATGTCTACTATATTTGTATATATTTGATTAATATAATTTTTCTAAAATAATTCTGATACAGCTTTAAAGAATATTATATAAAAAAATGTTCTATCATGCATATGAAAGAGAAGCATTAACATATGTAGAAATTAAAGGGACAGTCTAGTCAAAATTAAACTTTCATGATTCAGATAGAGCATTTCATTTTAAACAACTTTCCAATTTACTTTCATTGTCAAATTTGCTTTGTTCTGTTGGTATTCTTAGTTGAAAGCTAAATCTAGGTAGAGTCATTGGTGAATTTTAGAAACAATACAAAATGGGGGAGGCAGAATTATAATAAAACAGGAGTCTTATAAAAATTAGGTAGTATACAGAGTAATGTGTAAGTATATATATATATAATATAAGACTTCCTGTCGCAGGGTTAAAGCTCAGGGCACAAGACAACTAACAAAGTAATTGTAGTATGTTATACAATTAAGTATAAGTAGCTTTGGTCTGCATAAAAATTAGTATTTCTGCTCTGAAAGACAATTTATAAAGAGACACTTGTAGGTGTGTGTAATATTGTGATTCTCATTCATACAAATAACTTTATTAAAATAACTTTGTTAAAGGGACAGTCTAGGCCAAAATAAACTTTCATGATTCAGATAGAGCATGTAATTTTAAACAATTTTCCAATTTACTTTTATCACCAATTTTGCTTTGTTCTCTTGGTATTCTTAGTTGAAAGCTTAACCTAGGAGGTTCATATGCTAATTTCTTAGACGTTGAAGCCCACCTCTTTCAGATTGCATTTTAACAGTTTTTCACCACTAGAGGGTGTTAGTTCACGTATTTCATATAGATAACACTGTGCTCGTGCACAAGAAGTTATCTGGGAGCAGGCACTGATTGGCTAGACTGCAAGTCTGTCAAAAGAACTGAAAAAAGGGGCAGTTTGCAGAGGCTTAGATACAAGATAATCACAGAGGTTAAAATTATATTATTATAACTGTGTTGATTATGCAAAACTGGGAAATGGGTAATAAAGGGATTATCTATCTTTTAAAAGAATAAAAATTCTGGTGTAGACTGTCCCTTTAAATAATAAGAAAAATAGGATCTCATGCATACATAAGGCTTAGGCACTCATTAAAAACACTTAAACCAGGGAAAAAGATCTAGATCCCATAATATCCTTATATTATAAAATATAAATAGCCAGCAGTCACTATATTAGCCTGTGAAAAAGCCCTTACAATCCGAGGGCTAAGTTAAAATTATCTAAGTTTTAATCATTTTAAGATAGACTGCACAGCTGAATTAACAAGTTATCGCGGAAGGAGAAAAATTTAAACCCCGGTAAGCAGCATTAAAAGTGGACCGGAGAGACAGAGCTACTCCAGACGGCCCCTGACGTGCGTTTCACAAAACCCCTGATCTAGAACATTGTTTTATAAGAACAGTCAAGATGCTTTTGAAGGCCAATTTCAGTATGTTTTGCACATGCACAAAACCAGTGTTCCATTCAAAAACATTTTGGGGTAACTTTTAACCCCTTAAGGACAAGGCCTTTTTTCAATTTCTTTCCCTTAAGGACCAGGGCTATTTTTACATTTCTGCGTTGTTTGTGTTTAGCTGTAATTTTCCTCTTACTCATTTACTGTACCCACACATTTTATATACCGTTTTTCTCGCCATTAAATGGACTTTCTAAAGATACCATTATTTTCATCATATCTTATAATTTACTATAAAATTTTTTAATAAAATATGAGGAAAAAATGGAAAAAACACTCTTTTTCTAACTTTGAACCCCGAAATCTTTTACACATCTACAACCACCAAAAAACACCAAAAAACACCCATGCTAAATAGTTTCTAAATTTTGTCCTGAGTTTAGAAATACCCAATGTTTACATGTTCTTTGCTTTTTTTTGCAAGTTATAGGGCAATAAGTACAAGTAGCACTTTGCTATTTCCAAACAACTTTTTTTTCAAAATGAGCGTTTGAAAGTATTGATCTAGGCCCATTTTGGTATATTTCATGCAACCATTTCACCGCCAAATGAGATCAAATAAAAAAAAAGTTCACTTTTTCACAAATTTTTTCACAAACTTTAGGTTTCTCACTGAAATTATTTGCAAACAACTTGTGCAATTATGGCATAAATGGTTGTAAACGCTTATCTGGGATCCCCTTTGTTCAGAAATAGCAGACATATATGGCTTTGGCGTTGATTTTTGGTAATTAGAAAGCCGCTAAATGCCACTGCGCACCACACATGTATTATGCCCAGTAGTGAAGGGGTTAATTAGGGAGCATGTAGGGAGCTTCTAGGGTTAATTTTAGCTTTAGAATAGTGTAGTAGACAACCCCAAGTATTGATCTAGGCCCATCTTGGTATATTTCATGCCACCATTTCACCGCCAAATGCAATCAAATGAAAAAAAACGTTAAATTTTTTACAATTTTAGGTTTCTAACTGAAATTATTTACAAACAGCTTGTGCAATTATGGCACAAATGGTTGTAAAAGCTTCTCTGGGATCACCTTTGTTCAGAAATAGCAGACATATATGGCTTTGGCGTTGCTTCTTGGTAATTAGAAGGCCGCTAAATGCAGCTGCGCACCACACGTGTATTAAGCCCAGCAGTGAAGGGGTTAATTAGGGAGCTTGTAGGGTTAATTTTAGCTTTAGTGTAGTGTAGTAGACAACCCAAAGTATTGATCTAGGCCCATTTTGGCATATTTCAAACTTTAGGTTTCTCACTGAAATTATTTACAAACAGCTTGTGCAATTATGGCACAAATGGTTGTAAATGCTTCTCTGGGATCCCCTTTGTTCAGAAATAGCAGACATATATGGCTTTGGCGTTGCTTTTTGGTAATTAGAAGGCCGCTAAATACCACTGCGCATCACACGTGAATTATGCCCAGTAGTGAAGGGGTTGATTAGGGAGCATGTAGGGAGCGTCTAGGGTTAATTTTAGCTTTAGAATAGTGTAGTAGACAACCCCAAGTATTGATCTAGGCCCATCTTGGTATATTTCATGCCACCATTTCACCGCCAAATGCAATCAAATGAAAAAAAACGTAGGACGCTAAATACCACTGCGCATCACACGTGAATTATGTCTAGCAGTGAAGGGGTTAATTAGGTAGCTTGTAGGGAGCTTGCTGGGTTAATTTTAGTTTTAATGTAGAGATCAACCTCCCACCTGACACATCACACCCCCTGATCCCTCCAAAACTGCTCTCTTCCCTCCCCCACCCCACATTTGTTCCCGCCATCTTAAGTACTGGCAGAAAGTCTGCCAGTACTAAAATAAAAGGTTTTTTTTTTTTTAAACATTTTTTTAAAAAAATTTCAGCATATTTACATATGCTGATGTGTAGGAACCCCCTTAGCCCCCAACCTCCCTGTTCCCCCCCAAACAGCTCTTTAACCCTCCCTCCCCCTCTACCTTATTGGTAGCCATCTTGGGTACTGGCAGCTGTCTGCTAGCACCCTGTTTACTAAAAAAATGATTTTTTAATATTTTATTATTTTTTTCTGTAGTGTAGCTTCCCCCCAGCCAAAGAGCAACCCCCCACCCACTCCCAGATCCGTTAGATGTATTTTAAAAATAAATTTGGCACCACTTTATCTCATTTATTTTTTTGAAATTTCTGTAGTGTAGCCGTTCCCAGCCGCTCCCGCCCCGTGCACGCGCCCGCTCCTGCCCTCCCGTGCACGTGCGCGCGCCTCCGTGCACGCCCCTCTGGTCACGCCACCGATCCTGCCCCCCACGACGTCATATGGCTTATCGATGGCCGCCCACCCGCCTCCCACGTAAGCTTCCACCCACCAACGATACCGGCCATCGATGTCCGGTGCAGAGAGGGCCACAGAGTGGCTCTCTCTGCATCGGATGGCCAAGGGGTGTTATTGCAGGATGCCTCGATATCGAGGCATCACTGCAATAACCGGAAAGCGGCTGGAAGCGAGCAGGATCGCTTCCAGCCGCTTTAAAACTCTAATGTCATACAGGGTACGTCGCTGGTCTTTAAAGACCAGGTTGTGTGCGACGTACCCTGTACTACATGCGTCGTTAAGGGGTTAAAATAAGCCAAAAAGGCCAGTTTGGGATTTTTAAAATTTCTATTATCTGCTGAATTAGGTAAGTGATTTAAAATGTTAAAGGGATATAAAACATACTGCTTCATTGTTCTAATAAAAAAGCACAAAGCAATGGGTTATATGCATTTTCTTTCTTTCTCTTTTTTTTAACTTCCTTTGTGAAGGGTCCATTACTTCCTGTCACAACCCCACAAGGAGTCTCTACAGGAAGGCAGAGTAGAAGTTTTTTCCTTTGCAGTGTTGCTAGGTGACATCTAATCTAGCAGCAATCAGTTTACTGATCTTGTTCAGTAGAGGACTTTTGCTGCAAAAATCATGTAACAATAGAACCTAAGTTCTGTAATGTCTGCTCTGTTATCTAGCTGTAGGCAGTGCCTACACTGAGAATTTAGCAATAATACAAATAAGTTTGTTAACACAATCTGTTTCTTTTTATGTTTACTTTGATATAACATTTTTTTCTAGTAAAGGAGCAATGTTTCAATGGAAAAGTTTACTTGTAATCATGCCAAAGACAGACTGAGTAGACCCCTGTATTTGTAATGGTATTCCATACCGTATAGGCGAGCACAAATCCATAGCAAATCATTTATAAGTTTCATATTTAACTTCCATGTACACTTGGGAAGCTCTTAAAAAAAACCCTGAGAAAGACCTGTATCTTGTGTGTTTCTAGTGTACCTGGTTGCATTGTATTCATAATTTGGGAAGCATAACTAATTCCAACAAAAAAAGTGCAAAAACAAAATGCTGTAGTGTGTTAGCGTATTTTATCATTGCACTATTGCCTGCATAAAAGTATGTAATTAACCCCTGCAAAGGAGTTAAACACATAGGGCTAGATTACAAGTGAAGTGCAAAATTATTGCGCTCCCGCAAAAGGGCAAATTTGCCCAGTTGTGGGAGTCCAATAATTAACCAGCTATATCGCGAGCTCACGGTAGCAATTAGCACTCTGAAAATTAACCAGAGATCTAATCTCTAAAAGTGCCCCAAATACCCTTAAAATAGAGGACATTATAGTTTTTCTATTTAAAAAAAAAAAAGCATTTTTTTAAAAATATAAAAATAACTGCACTAGGCAGTTTGGGGACTTTAAAATTGGTGGGAGTGGGGTGTTGAAAAAAATGGCACTGAAAAGTGCCTTTACATTGAGGTCTATGGGAAAAAAGACTGTTGAAAGTATCTGAGCCAATGAAAGAGGCATATTTGTGTAGCCGCCAATCACCATCTAGCTCCCATTAGTGCATGGCAGTTCCTAAACCTACCTATGTATGCATTTCAACAAAGAATACCAATTCTATTAATATTGTATGCTCTATCTGAACCTTAAAACTTTAATTGTGACTTCTATGTCCCTTTAAGGTTATTATCGACAGCTGGTTCTTCTGAGCTTTTTGCATAATATACTTAGCAAAGGTAAATAAAATATACACTGTATAATAAAAAGGTTATGTAACCTGGTACAGAAGGGTAATTAAATGTGCTTCGCAGTTAAATAGGCTCTGACATAACTTGGGTACATTGCTACCTTCATAACTTTGACATCTGTCAGGTTACTTAGGTACTTCAGCCTCTGCTTCGTCTCTGCATTTCATTAGATATAAACATTCATCTTAGTTTGTTTATTGCTACACTGAGGGGCTGATGATTAAAACCTCGCTGGCATGGAGAGAAATCACACAAAATCTTTTTTATACCGTATATTATAGTATAGGAGTCTCTCCTTCACATAAAGAACGTTACATGACATAGTGACATAAACATGCCTCAAGAAACTATGGGGCCCATTTAACAAACTCCGTAGACTCGCCAGAAACACCAGTTATGAAGACCGCTGCTCCATAACCCTGTCCGCCTGCTCTGAGCAGGCAGACAGACATCGCCGCAATTCAACCCGATAGAGTACGATCGGGTTGATTGACACCTCCCTGCTGGCGGCCAATTGGCCATTCGAGTCTAAACTTTGTTAGACGGAGGCTTTTTGTGTGTGTAGGGTAACATGCATATTACAAGCGAAACCCAACTTGCGCAAAATAAATATAGTTCCTGTTAGAAATGGAAGAGCAGAACACTGTTATATTCCACACAGCCATTGGCTGCACACTCTAGTGACCAATTTATAACTGTCCATATTTGGCCACAGCAGAAAAGGTAACCTAAGTTACAACATGACAGCTCCCATTGTTTTATAAACATTATGGATTCGATTTACCATTGCCCGTATAGGCCCCAATGCCTCTGTTTCCGCTCGAGCCTTCATGCTCACCGGAAACAGGAGTTAAGAAGCAGCGGTCTTAAGACCGCTGCTCCTTAACCCCTTAAGGACCAAGGACGTACGCCGTACGTCCTCAAAAAAAAGACACTTAACGACTGAAGACGTACGGTGTACGTCCTTGGTCTTGGAAAGCGGTGGAAGCGATCCTGATTCTTCCAGCCGCTTTCCAGTTATTGCAGTGATGCTTCGATATCGAGGCATCCTGCAATAACCCTCTCTGCACCTCTATGGCCCTCTCTGCACCGGACATCGATTTCCGGTATCGTTGGTGGGTGGGAGCCGACGTGGGAGGTGGGTGGGCGGCCATCTATTGGCTGTGTGATGTGGAGGGGGGTGGGTTCAGGGGCGGGATAGACGGGGGTACGCACGGACGCGCGCGTGCATGGGGGCGGCGGGCGTGCACGGGGCGGGAGCGGGTGGGAACCGCTACACTACAGAAATTTTCTGTAGTGGAAACTAGCGATGAAGCCTAATCACTATAGCTATACTGACAAACGAGCCAACAATATACCAACACTTGGTTACATCAAACATTAAATTTTCTGGAACATTGGTACAAGGGTGTATCATAAGCCCATTTCTGGTCATTCTCTCTTGAGAGCTAATAGCTGTCACCCCAGCATGTCCCTTATAGAGTGGCCAAAGGCCAATTTATCAGATTAAAAAGGAATTGTTCTGAACTTAAAGGGACATGAAAACCAATTTTTTTCTTTCATGATTTAGAAAGAGCATACAATTATAAACAACTTTCTAATTTACTTCTATTATCTAATTTGCTTCATTCTCTTGATATTCTTTGCTGAAAAGCATATCTAGATATGCTTAGTAGCTGCTGATTGGTAGCTGCACATAGATGCCTCCTGTGATTGGTTCACCGTGTGCATTGATATTTCTTCATTAAAGTATATCTAAAGAATGAAGCAAATTAGGTAATAGAAGTAAATTGGAATGTTGTTTAAATTTGTATTCTCTACCTTAATCATGAAAGAAAATGTTTGGCTATAGTGTCTCTTTAATGCATTTGAAAATGAGGCAAAAGATCTGGCCATACATTTGTCTGAGAGGGTTTACTCTCACTCTGTAATTTCTAAAGCTAAGAAAGAAGTCCAGAAAATGGATAGATTTATCCTTTTGAAGGATAAGATACCTAAAGATAGAGAGAATTTTAAGGGGGTAACTTTTGTAACTGACTTTAGCGCTCAGTATGATAAAGTATGCGCCATAGTTAGGAAACAATTTTTCCTTTTGGCCGCAGATGACCACTTGATAACCACTGTGGATAGGGGTATTAGATGCTCCTATCGTAGAGCAAAGACTATTGCTAACTATGTTGCTCCCTCCCAACTACCTAATTTAACAGGGAGAAACTCTTCATGTTTATCTCACATGTTTAAGTTTGGCCATTCACGCTGCAGACCTTGTGAGTTTGTATCCATTACGGACACCTTTATATCTACTGTTACCCAACAATCATTCCCCATTAAGAGCTGCCTAAATTGCAAGTCTGACTATGTTACTTGTCATTATTGTTCCCTGCAGTACGTAGGTCTTACCACAAGGGTTGTGAATACGCGGATACGTGAACACCTATCCACTATAATCCTAGGAAAGGCCAAGACTCCACTCCTGCAACACTTTGCAAACTTACATAACAAAAAGGTTGACACTCTGAGTTAGTGTGCGATTGAAAGAATAAGCACTCCTAAACTGGGAGGTGATAGAGTCAAAATACTAGGAAGGCAGGAGATGTACTGGATTTTTAGACTGAGAACCCATGCTCCTCATGGTCTGAATTCCCAATATGACCTCATCAACTGTTGGCATTAGTTTATGCCCACTATAAGGTGCAATAAATGTATTTGAGAGACAGATAACTCTTAATAGTTGATGGGTCATATTCGGTCTCAAATTATTCTCTATGCCTTTATTTTTGTTGTTGAAACAATTTATTGGAATATGCAAATAATGATGTAATTAAACTAAGATGCTCATATACATTTATAACATGTTTACCATCAGTATGTTATTTGACATTTTAGTAACATATGTTTACATATAGAGGAGGATAACAATTTTTTGGGGATATTCAATGCATTACCCTAGTCAATGCATTTTAGGGTACTTATCTATTGTAAGTTTAATTGTTTGTACCCACATGTATAATGTTATATAATGGTGTTTAATTTTAAGGTTTAAGGTTCACTAGTATTGTACTTCATTATGACAGGAATATGTCTTTAAGATTTCCAACCACCTGTAGGTTCCATAGCCCTTTAGGTGAGTGAAGGAGGTGTGTATTTTCTTAATTGTTTTAAGCCAATGAGAAAAAGATTGTGTGCATAAATTTTATCTGTACATCAGGTGTGTTAGGCTATGAAAACGGCTCCGGCCGAAACGCGTAAGCCATCCTGATGCACAGAACCTTTTCATATTGAATTGTCCTCAATTTGGATGTATACTCTCTTTTAATGTATACAAAATAAAAGCTACTTTTTAAGGACGGAACTTCAACTTCTTATTTCTATATACACATATAAGCACATAAAGAATATATATACTGTATATATATATATATATATTCATATACATATATATTTTAAATTTGCTGCCCAACGCTGTGCAACTTAACCCCTGCGCTGCACTAGGTTCTATGCCGTGTCTCACGGCATGAGAACGAGGCTCCCATTGGAACCTATGGAAGTGCACTCTCGTGAGCACAATGTTTTCAGGCAATGCGAACGTGAGGTCACGTTTGCATTGCTCTTAAAGGGACAGTCTACACCAGAATTTTTATTGTTTTAAAAGATAGATAATCCCTTTATTACCCATTTCCCACTTTTGCATAACCAACACAGTTATATTAATATACTTTTAACCTCTGTAATTATCTTGTATCTAAGCCTCTGCAAACTGCCCCTTTTTCAGTTCTTTTGACAGACTTGCAGTCTAGCCAATCAGTGCCTGCTCTCAGATAACCTCTCGTGCACGAGCACAGTGTTATCTATATGAAATACGTGAACTAACACCCTCTAGTGGTGAAAAACTGTTAAAATGCAATCTGAAAGAGGTGGGCTTTAAGGTCTAAGAAATTAGCATATGAACCTCCTAGGTTAAGCTTTCAACTAAGAATACCAAGAGAACAAAGCAAAATTGGTGATAAAAGTAAATTGGAAAATTGTTTAAAATGACATGCTCTGTCTGAATCATGAAAGTTTATTTTGGCCTAGACTGTCCCTTTAACTTGTAATACCAGCACACATTTGCACTGGTATTACTGAGTGGAGCACAAATATCGCACTCGCAAAAGCACAATTTTAAGCTCCACTCGTAATCTAGGTCACAGTGTTTAATGTCCCTTTAAGTATAGAAATGCGCAGTATAGGTAGGGATACTACAGACAAAATAAGCTATTTCAAATGCTGAAATAATGGTAAAAAAATGCTATTTGTAATCAATTTAACACACAGCAGGTAAAATAGATAATTGGGAACAAATTAAAGGGGAGAAAAACTTTGGGTACACTGTCCCTTAAAATTCCAACAGAAGATGCTGCCTCACTCCCTGGAACTTTGCTTGCAGATGATAAAAAAACAACAAAAAATCACAATTAGGAGAATAACCAAGAACAAATGTTTTGCAGCCAATTTGCATATGGTACTAAAATTCACTTGCTCCATCCCTGCAATGCCTATCCCTATCACTTTTAACCTTATGAATTGCATTCTCCCTTCATACACTTTTGGTCACAGGCTCCCATTTCTGATGCCCCCAGAACTAATAGTGAACCCTAGTGTTGTAAGAATTCAGTCAGAGCAAGCAAATGGCTTACACAACTACCTGTCAAAATCTGAAAAATTACTAATCCTTCTGAAATTATTTTTTTTAATACAGTTTCTCTCTTTTCCTACCCTATGTGGCCCTCTCTACCCCTCACATATTTTTCTAATCTTGTGCTGTTTTCTATGATTTTAATATTGAATTTCTTCACAGTTTATTCATATTAGCCATATTTATTGTATATATCCGCTTTCTTTTAATTCCTAATTCCTTCACATAGTTTTCACATTACAATTGTCCTCACATTGACTGTTCAAACTAACTTCAGACAGCAAAGAGGCTCTAAGCAACATAAAGTTTCATCATCATCACCATTGTGATGCCAGCCTAACATGCTGTAGCAGAGTATTTACATCTGTTTCTAAGCAACAGGAAGCTTCACCAGTGTGATGTCATAGATTGCCGATGATGCTGTGACTGTCAAACCATATCCTCAGTCAGACAGACAAAGCAGAGCAGGTGCAAGCAGAACAAGGAGTCTCTCAGCAAATAGGTGAGGAAAAAATTACCTATGAACTATGTTTTAAACATCTCAACTAATATTTCACATTTCAATCAAATCAAAACCATAACCAATGCCCTGACAATGTTACTTCAACTTGTCACACTACTGAATATTTTTTTCAGGCTTGTATATTATTCATGAGTCCTCCATTGCCAATGCACAATTTTATTTTTACATAGAGATACAAATAGTTTATGTGTTGTATGCCAGTTAGGATCATTACAATGGCATGTTGGCGGTTTCCATTTTGTTGTACAGTGACTGCAACATTAATAAGAAAGCATCAAAACTCCTTGCTCTAGATTTAAATATTGCTTTGACGTGAAAGCCATCCAATATTCAAAGCTGTTTATCAAGTAATTGAATTAATTAGCAGCTCAGATAGAGGTCTTGGACAAGTATGATTTGATAGCCCTACATAAAAACGAGCTGGAAGGCTTTTGTGCATTTTGTAATTAAATGTAGGAATCACTCAAATGACAAATGGACATATTATTCATTAGGGTAACCATATTCTAATTTCTCAGCCTTAATACACATTTATTGGAATTTTTCAGTATGAAATACAGATTTCACTACAGGTGTAAATCCAGATCTTTGTGCGTTGCACTTTAACACTAATATCTCCAGTGCCGAAAATAGCCGAATGCTGCTATCTGCGGCCATATTTGTGATTCGTTTGACAAAAGAATATCTTAATAAATTATTTTGCTGAGGTATGTGCCATTGTT
Source organism: Bombina bombina (assembly GCF_027579735.1). NCBI lineage: Eukaryota > Metazoa > Chordata > Amphibia > Anura > Bombinatoridae > Bombina > Bombina bombina. The sequence continues at coordinate 118,074,065 of NC_069500.1, forward strand.
TAATTAATTACCTGCAGAACAACCTCTCATGTAAGAGAGCATCTGCACATTTAAATAAAGATGATTGCCTTATATATTGTGGGGGCAAATCATTTTCATATTTGTTTTCCACAGATTTATTGCACATTTCTTTCTTTGCTTTTTTATTTTCCTAATATTTTTCCTTTTAATAATTCAATTTCTTCCTCCTTTGATTCTTTTATGAAGCTAACCTAACTTGTTGCAGAAAAATAAGTAGACTTGTCTCTAGGCAACAGAAAGCAGTGATGTCATAGATTGCAGATCATGCTGTAATTGTCATACCTCTCCTTCTGTAAAACAGGCCAAGCAGAGTCTTCAGCTCAGGGCAAGATTTAACCTCCTGCTACAGCTTGTGGGACACAGAAATCTCTAAAGTAGATGAAGTACAAGGTGAGTCTTAACACACATGTAGCATTAATATAAAACATAGAATAACACTATAGGGGTAAACATGTCTCTTTAAACATCTGGCATCCCTTTTCTTCTCTTATATTTCTGTGTCATTCAGTTGTTTACATAATCATTTCCTCCTTTTATCTGCATCTGCATATCACTTTCTGCTTCTTTTAAATTTGCCATATGATGCATTGCCATTCGCCCTCTTGTGCCATAAGGGATTAAATGCCTAACAGTCATTACCAGCAGAGAGGGTAAACTTTAATAACTAAGTTAACTGAATAAACACACAACAACTGTTCATGGGTAAATTTTAACTGTCACAGGTTAAAAATATTTATTAAACTTAAATAAATAATAACGAACCGACAAGGACTATGATGGCGGCAAGAGAGAATGCTACAAGAAACCCAGCGCTGCTGGAGGTAAGTGGCCCAAATGGAATCTGCAGCAGAGGGGGACCTCTACTCATGGAAATGATACTAAGGGGTTGCTGAGATCACGTGACCCACCCACAAGGGGAAGGAGGGGCACCTCACGTGCACTTGAGGCTATCCACCCCTCTCACTTTTAGATCGATCATCACTCCCCCCGTTCACCCTTTCCAGCGCAACAGGGCCACTACCTCCCGCCACAAGGTAGCATCTTAATGATAACTTTGCCGCCACCTCTGCAACTATCCACAACCTGACTTACAGGAGGGTTACTATAGCTCTACGGATATCATGTATAAAAATATCTAGGGTCTCCAAATGCACCCTATATCGCCTGTAATATTGTAATTTGTCGGCCGTAGTGGAATCATGCTTGATCACAAATCCCTTATTCCCTGTGACGGCCCTACCAACTGAGAAGTTAATCTTCTTTCTAACTTTGTATGCTGCGCTATGGTTCGACATGTGTCACCATTCCAGCCTGGGAATTATGTTGGACCACTCAACCAACACGTTCGGTATACGTGCCTGGATCCATGCAATGTCTGCTTGCATGATTTTAATTAATTCCAAGACTGGGACGGCGCCCAAGTCATTTCCTCCTAGATGGATGATAACTACATGAGGTTTACACCAGCCTACTAGGGCCTCCGATATAATGGAGGGGAGCATAGGCCAGCACATCCCTCTTTCCCCCAACCATCTCACTGAAGCTTTGGAAGAGGAGAAGCCCAGATTTTGCCCCCCCGGGAAGGGATAGACTGCGGATGGAGGCCCAGTGCACATACGAGTGCCCCACGATCCATATCCTTTTGGCGCTGTGGGAAACTCCTGAAAAGACAAACAAATTAGCAACCAATACTGAAAACAATAGTCAAACAACAGGTCGAACGTAACCCCTGTATCTATTAGAGCACCATCTCCCCAGGTGCTGAATAGCATCAACCGAAGAGCCCAGCAAAGCAGCATTGGTGGCAGCCCCTATGCAAAATGAATGAGGGAAAATCTTAGTTACATCCAAACCTGCTTGGGAGGCCGCCTTAGCTAGGATTTTGCGGAACTGGAATAATGATAGAGAAGTTCCATTAGCATGCATTAAGAGGGGGCCCTGCTTCGTAGGCCTACATTCTAAGAATTGGTTTAGTGAGATCACGGGGCAGCATTGCCCTTCCAATTTAGGTATGGTAATCCACAAGCCCTTACCCTCCTGATCTGTTTTTGACCTCGGCAAGTACAGTAAAATAGAATCCGTAGCGATTCTGATGTGGTCTAATTGAACGCCTTTATCAATCCGAGTCTTTGATGGCGAAACTAGTTCCCCTACACGCAGGGCTGCTGAATAAGCTAACACGAATGCAGCTCGAAATAACAAAAATTTATAAGAGGTAGAGCAAAAGCCTCAAAGCTTGTACTAGCCGCTCAAGCCGGTCATGCGTAATGGGCTCCCTAGAGTCCTTATGCTGAGGTTGCAACCTACCCCAACCTTTCACAACTTGACGCACAAAATTTGAGTTAGCCGGATCCGGCAAGGCGAGCGCGCGGTAGAAAAAAGATAAGGCCACTAGGCGTGAATGAACAGCTCCCTGACGGGTGCCCCCATTCCAAAGACTCACCGGCCAGTCACACAGAGTGACTTGTGATGCCTCTGCCGCCTTAATGTTCTGATCACGACAAAATACTTCCCATTCCTGCCAGAGTCTTACGTATGAGCGCTAGGTAGCTGGGGCTAGTGAAGCTTGTACTAAAGGGAGCAGGGATATCCAGGATGGAGGAGCTACCAAAGGAAACCGGGACTAGGTAAGCCTTCAGGGGCAGCTTGGGGGGCGATGCGTCTAAATGTCGCCCAATCAAACCTCGATAGAGCATCCGCTAGGACATTATTAACCCCAGGGACATGCTGCGCCTGAAATTGGATGTTAAGTTCCAGACAGCGTAATACCAAGTGTCGCAATAAGCAGATGACTGCGGCAGATGTAGCCAAAAGGCCATTAATGGCGTGTACAACACTGAGATTATCTGTCCAGAAGATAACTGTTCTGTTAGAAAATTGAGTTCCCTAGAGTTCTATGGTTAATACTATTGGGAAAAGTTCCAAAAGGGGTAAGGTTACAGGTTAAGCCCCGAACACTCCAATCCCTGGGCCACGGACCTGCACTCCACTGACCTCTGAAGTATGCCCCATAGCCCTTGGATCCTGCAGCATCCGTGAACAGATGCAAAAGCTGACTGGAAATGGGATCAGAGCGCCACAATCAAATCCCATTGAACTGCTGGAGAAAAGTCTCCCAAACTGTTAAATCAGCTCTCATCCCCCCGGTTACCCAAATTTTGTCTGATGGTTTAACTCTACCTTTAAGTTTTGCTTCCAATCTACGGTTAAAGACCCTTCCCATCGGAATGACTCTACCCGCAAAATTAAGAAGTCTGAGGAGAGACTGCAGTTGCCTTAGTGTTATGGTTATTTTAGAAACGGCTGCTTTAACCGCCTCGAGCATATCCTGTACTTTACTGGAGGGTAGCCTACAAAGCCTCGCTTCAGTATCAATTTCAATACCCAGGAATGTAAGGCAAATGCCCGGGCCTTCAGACTTATCCTCCGCTAAAGGAACTCCGAAGTGGGACATGAGCTTATGCATTGACTCCATTAATTGCTGGCACTCAACCGTCCCCTTTCTTCCCACTAGGAGAAAGTAATCTAGGTAGTGAGCTATGTGGTCGGTACCCGCCAAATGAGCTACTGCCCATTGCAAGAAGGTACTAAATGTTTCAAACAAAGCACAAGAAATGGCACAGCCCATGGGCAGGCACCGATCCACATAGAAACCACAGTCAAACCTACAACCCATAAGATGAAAGGCAGATGGATGTAAGGGCAATAAGCGGAAGGCAGATTCAATGTCCAATTTCGCCAACAAGGCACCTGGTCCCACCATACGTATCAGCTCTATGGAACTATCAAAAGATTGATAATGTACTGAGTTCGGGATCAGTTGCATCATTGACTGGACTGCCCCTAGAGAGGTGCTGTATCAGTCAAAATTTTCCTATTTCTTTTTTGGGCACTACTCCCAAGGGTGATATTATGAAGTCTGCCAAAGGAGTGGAAGAGAAGGGGCCTATAATACATCCCAGGCTAAGTTCCTTTGCAAGTTTTCCACTCACCACCTCCGGGTATTGGTATGCTGATTTTAAATTGCGAAGGCATGTGAATCCCTTAATGCCTGGTGTTACTTGGATAAGGAAACCACTAAAAAAATCGTCAAACAGCAGCGCTGCTGCTTGGCGGTCTGGATACTCCCTGAGCCAAGGTTCAAGAGCATGCACCTTCACTGGTGTTGGAGCTCTTTGAAACAGGAGTAAATTTAACTTGAGGTCTGCTGGCTGGATATTGTCGTTTCTTTGCACATACAACCCCTGCATGGGTTCCACCACAGAACCTACATGTGTGTCTGAATGAGCAAGAACTACCTTTGTCACATCTATTTTCCTGGAATGCCCAGCAGGTATCCCCCCTACGTTTACCCTTGGGTGTCGGAAAGGATTGGTTTGAAAAATTAGTGGAAGAGGAGGGAGACCCATGGGAGCCAAGGTGTTGCCACAAGTGTGTATCTGTGGTGTCAAAAGTGAGCACTGGGTTACCAGCCATCTTTTGCCTAAATTCTGCATCATAGTCTCTCCATGCTCCTTCACCAAATTTCCTCTGAATCCAGTGTATATTATCTGTATACTTCAAAATGGCGTGACACTGGCTGGGGTAGTTTTCTAAATAACATGAGGAAAATACTCTAAAGCATATAAGCCACTCCTCAAAAGTTTCCGGATGCTTAAATCTTTTTTGGGCCGGTGCCATCTGCACTTTTTTCCCTTTGCCTACAAGCCTCTGCAGACAATTCAAATATGTTTACATATTTACCTTGCCGTATCTTCCTGTTTTCTGTTTTAAGTGACCATGTAAGGAGGGGGTATAAGATGTCAAAGAATCACCATGAAGAGCAACTTTACACTCAGGGACTAAACTAATGGTTGGGTGCTGCTCTATCTGGAGGGATGGGACATGCAAGGAATCGGATGATGCATCCGCCGATTGTGCTGTTTTTTTTTAATGAGTCTGATTGAAATTCCTGCCACATTCTTTTTACCATGGAAAACATACGTTTCTGGCCCTTACCCTTCAACCCCAGGGAGGTGTCACTGTCACATTCTGAGTCAGAGCATGACGAGTCAGCTAAATCAGGTCTGTCATGAGTGAATGTGCCTGACTTACCGGGACCTGGCACTGTATTTTCCTGTAATGCAGTAGCGGATGTAGACTCCCCGACTGGATAAACACCATCCGCTTGGTTTGATGTACTGGCAACACCCTGCTGTGGACATGGCCCTGAGTGCAAGTCTGTTGATATCCTGGATGAACTGCATGGAGCTGAAGAGGAAACCGATGGACCAGGCATGTCATGCATTTGAGCCTCTGGCTATGCTGCGTTCTCTAATAAAGAAAATAAATCACTAGCACTACGGACACAGGGAATGGAAGGATTAATAGCCCCTAATGAATGTTGTACATTCCCTCTTGCATGCTCCACAGCTGATTCACTCCTAGTACCAATGTTAGTAACCCCCAAATCTGCTGCCTGTTGTACATCCTCTCTTGCATGCTCCATGGCTAATTCACTCCTAGTATCACTCATAAGCTCAGCATTCATACTAGCAGAAGGCCCTGTGCGAAAATGGGGTGGTATAGTCACATTCACAGTTCCCCTATCCAGATTTGTCCCTGATAAGGCATCATTTGTGTTGGCTTGCGTGCTGATAGTAGCCAGACTGGGGGTAGCATACTCCCCTATGATGGCGCCATCATGAATTGGCTGCCCATTAAAATTACTTCTCACTTATGCTTGATTCACATTCATTTGTCCCTCATCATACTGCATATTGTTTATATTAGAAGGCAGCACAGAAGGCTGCCTGGTACCTCTGACTATGGGAGTTCCCACGCGAATTTGGGCAACGTTACCCCTTTGCTTAGGGTTTCTGAGCCCTCTATAGGCATTTCCTATATTTCCGAGTCCCTCTGATACAGGCTTTAGGCCCCAAGCATTACCGCAAAGCGCCCCGCCCCTAATCATTCTCGATCTGGAGGGGCCCCTGGTAATTGCCTTACGCTGCCATGTACTTGCCCCCCTTGAGCCTGGTAACCCTTCCCTGGCCGGTGTCCTCTCTTGGTGCTCACCTGCTGCGAGCTCTTGAGGACCCGACCGATCACTTCCATTCCCGATGCCAATATGACTTCCAGTGACATAACCGGAAGTGGGCGCCCACATGACGGCCACTTCCGGTGACGCAAATGAGGCCTGGACTCTGGGCAGAGCGCGAGGATCCGACAAGGACATTACCGCTGCAATGGATGCGAGAAAAGAAGACACGGCCGACGCTGCAGAAGGAGGGATCGCGGCAAACAAGAAAGACACTGCTGTCTCAGGTAAGATTCCGGAATGTAGCGATGCCATGGGGCCTACAACCGGGACCATGCCTGGGCCTATGGGGGCTACAATTGGAGAGGCCATATGGGCCACTGGGTGGTCCAAACCAACTGGGGGGGTACTAGTGGGGAGGCCATGTGGGCTGCCGGGTGGGCCAAAGCATCAGGAGATGAGACCGCGGCCAATTCCCTCTGCACCCCTGTGTCTGTAATTGCTCCGTGACCCAAATTTAGCCTAGGGGTTAGTTGTGGTGTCAGGGCAGGCCTATCGGATTGAGGCCTAGCAATCAGGGAAACAATTGGAGTTCCGGAGACCAGCACAGGCCAATCTTGAATGTGGGGCAAGACTGGAGGCCTAGTGTCACAATCTATATGGCCTTGTGCCTGGAGATAGGCCGTTTTCTGAGAAGGCCTAGCCATTGCAGATAAGGCAGGGGCCGAGTAATCTCCATCCATAGGGGCATGAATATCAGCCCTAACAACTGCATGGGTTTTATATTTTGACATTGCGCTTGTAGGAATTGTAACGGCTTGTAACTGTGTGTATTGTGTTGGTGGGATTATATCCTCTAGCTCATCAATAACATCTAATTCACTTTTCCGAAATCCAGCTCATGAAAAAGTTTTGGAGGCAGTGTGGATCGTCTGGAACGCTGCATTGTTAAGAGAAAAAAAACTAAGATCTCTCTGAACAATAGCAGAAAAAACGTCTCTGCTCCGGAATCCAGGATGAAGAGGGCCAGGAAGCTGTGTTCTCCACTTTTAAGGTAAGCATGGGGGCTCCTCCCTCCTGAGCAACAATGTTGCCACTAACCTCCCTAGCCTGCCCTCTTCTCCTATCTCACTCCCTACACTGCCTTTTAAACTCTCTGACAAGCCTTGTATCCTATCTCTACTTTGGAAGATGTTTCTTAAGCAAAAATCACCACCATCTAATCAATAAAAATCAATCTACACTTTGATTTTCTTACACTAATATACATTAAAGCACTTGTTTAAAGCAGAGATTGTTGACACAAACTCTGAAATTAAGCACATTTAGACCACATACTGCTTCAGTCATGTTTTGTGTGACAAAATGCTCTGCTAGGTAGGTAAATAGATATAGAGATAGATAGATAGATAGATAGATAGATAGTGATAGCTAATCTAATCAAGTTATCTATTCTTATTATGACAGACATGAAATGTAAATTTGGAATCTAGGATGAAAAAACATTTCTAAAGGAGGCATACTTACAAGTAAATTATAAAGGTACAGTAAGTGGAAAAGCTTAATTACCAAATACAGATAAAAGGTATGTACATACATCTCACCTTTATGTTAGTCTTTATGTTCTTATTACTAGATTTACTGGAATTATGTGTGAAATATTTAGATATTATAGAAATGTCTTACAAATAGCAGTTTGGAAAAATGTAAAAATAGTACTTTTATCACAGTTGCACTGTTTTATATTATACAATCTAAGATATGTGTGCTCACAAAACAAGTAGGGTCCACTGGAGAGACAAAAAGCATCATGAAACCAATCTCACATAGAGCAGGCATTAAAAATGTAAGCAACAGCAACAATCTAAAGATCTGGATTTGCACATGAATGGACACCCCTAGTAGGCATGATTAGGCAACCATATCAGATGGAAAGCGATCTGGGAATTAATATCCCTAACTGAAACATTTTGATCACAGTAAAAAAATAAATAAATAAGGATGATTAGGCAACTATATCAGATGGAAAGAGGTTTTCAAATTATTATCAGTAGCAGAAACATTTTGATCATAGTAATTATGTATATATGTATATATATATATAATATTCCAAAATTAAATTAAAAATGTGGTAAAAATATGAAAAGAAAAGCATAATGCAATATGGCATTCCTAACTTAGATGTGTCTGCAGACTTGGAGCTTGACTACCCTACGTTTCTCCTACTTGACCCGTTGAGCATTTTTTCTTTTTTACTTTTTTAAATTTTTGCAGTGGAGCTCAGTCTGTTGCATATTCTGCACTGGAATTCCATGTTTTTTTTCTAGAGATGATTTTACATATTGAAGAGAAAAAACAACTGTACATTTGAAAGTTGACAACTGCTTAAGGTTTGCTGAATCAACCCTAATGGTTAAGGGGTTATAGATAGCACCTATTGCAAGTGGAACAATCTCATTAATATAAGTTTATTATCCGCATACATTTTTATTTAAATTCTTCCAAATGTGATATATTTTATTAATTTTACTGTGATCAAAACTTAAATTCTCAGCTTTAAATCACCCTAGAAATTATGGCGTAACCAGTGGCATTCAATTGTTAACATAAAATAAATTCATTACATGAAATTGTAATCTACATGTAACAATAATACGTTCAAAGTTTCTAATGTTATTTGATAAATGTAGTTTGGAAACCAGTTTATTTGGCTAAAAATAATACTAAAATCCCATTAATCAGTCCTTTAAGTGTTAATGCTAGTTTACAAACGCCTTCCAAATCTAACAATGCTCACCTATTGAAAGATATTTTAAATACTTCCAATAACATTTATTGATAAGAATTTTTATATTTTTTTATTTTTATAATATTCATTCAATGCAACTGTTATAAACATGTACTTTTGTCCAGTTCTCCGTTCAATGTACACCTTTAACCAAAAGAGATAATACAGGACAAATGTTTAATTCTGTGTCACATGTAGTATATTACACTTTCCAAAGTATAACATATTTTGTTGTACAATACTAAACTGCTGTGTGTCCATGTACTTATTATTTATCAGTATTAGTTTTGTCCTGCAAAGATAGCTTCAGTTTTTATCTGGAGAGCCTAGAAAGTAAGTTAATTTACTTGTATATCAGGGATGGGTATTATATTTGTATGAGTAATGAATATTGTAAACTAAGCAGATGTAATGAAAGTTCAACTATAGATAAGTAAATAGAACAGCTGAATTATGCCGTGGGATGAATGCTTCGAACATGACACCACCTCACTAAAACTCACATAGATAATATAAAGTTTCTATATAAAAATTGTTATTTTTTGTGGGTTTTGTACATGATATTGATAGTGTAAGTATGGAATGTTTGTATTGTGATATGCAACTGATTATTTTTGCTGGTCAAGTTACATTTTGGTAGCCATTTTAAATTTTTATAATAAAATTCATTGAAAATATTTTTTTTATTTTTTTAGCAGAGTAAGCTTACTCTGTTGTTTTCTGGGGTCTAGCCTAGTCCACATCAGTCTCTTCAGTAGGGCAGTGGTGGCTTTTGAGCACTTGAGAGCTTGTGAGGTACAATCCTCACTGCTTTTTCTCAAGAATCTGCTGCCCTAACTAGAAAACCTGAGTAGGTTTACTCAGTTTTTCTCTCTTCACAGGTCCATGTGAGGTGCTGCACCCTCTTAAACCAGGTGAGCTGTCCTGCTACCGGACAGCACTTTCAGGTAAGTGCCATTTTAATTTTCTTTTGCAAGGAGATTGCTGGCACTTGTTACATCTAAAAGTTGTCTTATTTAATATGGGACTTTATTAAACCTTCATGTTTGGGGTTTCTTTTATGCAGTTTGGGCTTTGAGACTGTGAGGTGATTTATGGTGGCTCAGTGTGTTATAGTAGTTTTTATACTTTAAGTTTTGGTCATGGAGATTACTGTTGTAAGCCGTTTTTTTCGGCAGTTAGGGCTCTGTAACCACTCTGTATTTGAAAAGGAAGGCTGTTTTTTTCATGTCCAGATTGTTTCTTCTGTGAGGGAAGACACTCCGTGAGCTGCAGGACAGGTAAGCACCTCAGTAGAGCTACTGAGGTGTATAGGTAGCCTGAGGTCTATTTGGTTTGTTGCGCTAACACACATTTCTATTTAAAGACACAGTACACATGTATTTTTATTACATAAGATGGATCAAGAGGCTTTTCAAACCATTATCCCAGGCAAAGTTGCTTCTTGTCAATTATGTTTTGATGCTCAGGTGGAACCCTTCCAAATAGAGTAATTTGATCTTTTTTCTATAAAAAATTACAATATATTTCTCTTTCGATTATTTTTCTTTTTTTTATATGGTAAAAAATTGTGCAAGTATGGAAACAAAGCAGAATGTTTGTATTGTGATATGCAACAATTGAGTATTTTTGCTGATCAAGTTACATTTTGGTAGCCATTTTAAATTTTTATAATAAAATTCATTGAAATGCTCCGTGGAATATTTAATTATTATGCAGGTGTCTTGAAAATAGCAGTTTGGAATAATGTAAAAGTTAACATTTTATCACAGTGCACTGATTTTGTATTATAAAAGCTAAGATGTGAATTCTCACAATAAAACAAGTAGAGTCTACTAGAAAGCATCATGATGAAACTAGTTTCACACAAAGTAGACATGATAAGGCAATTACATCAGATGGAAAGAGATTTGCAATTTTTTATCAGTAGCAAAACATTTTGATCATAGTAAATATGTATATATATATATATATATTATTTGAATGATGGTATTCTATGGAATAAATATTCAAAGGTAAATTAAAAATGGTTTTAAAAATATAAATAGAAAAGCATAATGCAATATGGCATTCCTAACTTAGATGTGTCTGCAGACTTGGAGCTTGACTACCCTACGTTTCTCCTACATGACCCGTTGAGCATTTTTTTTTTACTTTTTTGAATTTTTGCAGTGGAGCTCAGTCTTTTGCATATCCTGTACTGGAATTCCATGTTTTTTTCTAGAGATGATTTTACATATAGAAGAAGTGTACAGTGTTGTGAGAAAAAAACAACTATAAAGTTGAAAGTTGACAACTGCTTAAGCAGCCAGATTTGCTGAATCAACACTATTGGTTAAGGTGGAAACATCTCATTAAATGCGTTTATTGTCCACAAACCACATTGCTTTTTAAATTCTTCCAAATTTTATATGTTTTATTCATTTTTACTGTGATCAAAACTTTTGAATACTTCAGATATTTTGAATACTTCCAATAACATTTATTGAACAGAATTACAATTTTTATATTTTTTATTTGTATAATATACATTCAATGCAAACTGTTATATATATGTACTGTTGAAAATATTATATCTTACTTTTGTCCATTTCTCCTTTCAATATACACTTTAAACCAGTGCAGTTTCTTTCTAATGACACAGTGAGGCCAGGGATCATCATCAATTACTGTTGGGAATATCACTCCTGGCCAGCAGGAGGAGGCAAAGAGCACCACAGCAAAGCTGTTAAATATCACTCCCCTACCCACAATCCCCCAGTCATTCTCTTTGCATGTAGTACAAGGAGGAGGTGAAGTTTAGGTTTCTGATGAGAAGTTTTCTTCAATCAAGATTTTTTTTTTTTAGCAGAGTAAGCTTACTCTGTTGTTTTCTGGGGTCTAGCCTAGTCCACACCAATCTCTTCAGTAGGGCAGTGGTGGCTTTTGAGCACTTGAGAGCTTTTGAGGTACAATCCTCACTGCGTTTTCTCAAGAATCTGCTGCCCTAACTAGAAAACCTGAGTAGGTTTACTCAGTTTTTCTCTCTTCACGGGTCCATGTGAGGTGCTGCACCCTCTCAAACCAGGTGAGCTGTCCTGCTACCAGACACCATTTTCAGGTAAGTGCCATTTTAATTTTCTTTTGCAAGGAGATTGCTGGCACTTGTTACAGCTAAAAGCTGTCTTATTTAATATGGGACTTTATTAAACCTTCATGTTTGGGGTTTCTTTTAGTCAGTTTGGGCATTGAGACTGTGAGGTGATTTATGGTGGCTCAGTGTGTTATAGTAGTTTTTATACTTTAAGTTTTGGTCATGGAGATTACTGTTGTAAGCCGTTTTTTCGGCAGTTAGGGCTCTGTAACCACTCTGTATTTGAAAAGGAAGGCTGTTTTTTTCATGTCCAGATTGTTTCTTCTGTGAGGGAAGACACTACGTGAGCTGCAGGACAGGTAGGCACCTCAGTAGAGCTACTGAGGTGTATAGGTATCCTGAGGTCTATTTGGTTTGTTGCGCCAACACACATTTCTATTTAAAGACACAGTACACATGTATTTTTATTACATAAGATGGATCAAGAGGCTTTTCAAACCATTATCCCAGACGAAGTTGCTGCTTGTCAGTTATGTTTTGATGCTCAGGTGGAACCCTTCCAGATAGAGTAATTTGATCTTTTTTCTATAAAAAATTACAATATATTTCTCTTTCGATTATTTTCTCTTGGAAGGTGTATCCAGTCCACGGATAATCCATTACTTGAGGGATATTCTCCTTCCCAACAGGAAGCTGCAAGAGGATCACCCACAGCAGAGCTGTCTATATAGCTCCTCCCCTAACTGTCACTACCAGTCATTCTCTTGCAGTTAACTTCAGCTGGGGGAATGGCGTGCAGGGTCTCCTGCTATGAGGTATGTGCAGTTTAAATTTTTCTAGAGAAATGAATATGCTAGAAAATGCTGTTAATACCGGATTTATTTAAGGTAAGCCTGATTACAGTGATTTAATAACGACTGGTATCATGCTTGCTGTAAAAGGTAATATTCTTATTACTTTCTCACATTACTGAAAATAAGATAACGTTTGCTGGAAGTGTTTAAACGTTTTTTTCTACATATTGGTGATAAAACTTTATTGGGGCCAAGTTTTTTCCACATGGCTGGCTAGATTTTGCCTAGGGATAGTTTTTTATGGCCCTCTCACTGTGAGTACAGGTTGGGAGGGGCCTAATTTCAGGCCTAAATCGTGCAGTAGTTTTTGCAGCTTGAGACTTCCAGCTTCCCTGAAGGAGTCCCCTGAACACTTAGGACCTCTACAAAGAGTTTTTGTGCCTTCAAAAGTCGCTGTATGGGCAGGTAGGGCCACAGCAGAGCTGTGGCAGTTTGTTGTGAATGTTAAAAAACGTTTAGATCGTTTTTTTTATCCAGTTTTGAAACTAAGGGGTTAATCATCCATTTGCAAGTGGGTGCAATGCTCTGTTAGTCTATTATACACACTGTAAAAATTTCGTAAGATTTACTGCTTTTTATCACTGTTTTTCAATTTCTGACAAAATTTGTTTCTCTTAAAGGCACAGTACCGTTTTTATTTTTTGCTTGTTTACATTTATCAAAGTGTTTTCCAAGCTTGCTGGTCTCATTGCTAGTCTGTTTAAACATGTCTGACATAGAGGAAACTCCTTTTTCATTATGTTTAGAAGCCATTGTGGAACCCCCTCTTAGAATGTGTATCAAATGTACTGATTTTACTTTAAGTTATAAAGATCATATTCTGTCTTTAAAAGATTTATCACCAGAGGAAATTGACAAGGGGGAAGTTATGCCGACTAACTCGCCCCACGTGTCAGAACCTTTGACTCCCGCTCAAGGGACTCCCGCTCAAGTGGCGCCAAGTACATCTAGCGCGCCCATGGCGTATACTTTACAAGACATTGCGGCAGTTATGGATCATACCCTTACAGCGGTATTGTCCAACCTACCAGGGTTACAAGGAAAGCGAGACAGCTCTGGGACTAGAAAAAATACAGAGCTCTCTGACGCTTTAGTAGCTATGTCTGATATCCCCTCACAATATGCAGAAGCTGAGGCAGGAGAGTTTCTTTCTGTGGGTGATTTTTCTGACTCAGGGAAGATGCTTCAACCTGATTCTGATATGTCTACATTTAAATTTAAGCTTGAACACCTCCGCGTGTTGCTCAGGGAGGTTTTAGCTACTCTGGATGACTGTGACACCATTATAGTGCCAGAGAAATTGTGTAGATTGGATAAATACTATGCAGTGCCTGTTTACACTGATGTTTTTCCAATACCTAAAAGGTTTTCAGAAATTATTACTAAGGAATGGGATAGACCAGGTGTACCGTTCTCTCCCCCTCCTATTTTTAAGAAAATGTTTCCAATAGATGCCACTACACGGGACTTATGGCAAACGGTCCCTAAAGTGGAGGGAGCAGTTTCTACCCTAGCTAAGCGTACAACTATTCCCGTCGAGGACAGTTGTGCTTTCCAATGGATAAAAAGTTAGAGGTTTACCTTAAGAAAATGTTTATTCAACAAGGTTTTATTCTCCAGCCTCTTGCATGCATTGCCCCAGTCACTGCTGCTGCGGCCTTCTGGTTTGAGTCTCTGGAAGAGGCTTTACAGGTAGAAACTCCATTGGATGATATACTTGACAAGCTTAAAGCGCTTAAGCTAGCCAATTCATTTGTTTCTGACGCCGTTGTTCATTTAACCAAACTAATGGCTAAGAACTCAGGTTTTGCTATACAGGCGCGTAGGGTGCTATGGCTTAAATCCTGGTCAGCTGACGTTACTTCAAAGTCTAAGCTTCTCAACATTCCCTTCAAGGGGCAGACCCTATTCGGGCTTGGACTGAAGGAGATCATTTCTGATATTACTGGAGGAAAAGGTCATGCCCTTCCTCAGGATAGGTCTAATAAATTGAGGACCAAACAAACTAATTTTCGTGCCTTTCAAAACTTTAAGACGAGTGCGGCATCAACTCCCTCTAATGCAAAACAAGAGGGAAATTTTGCCCAGTCCAAGCCGGTCTGGAGACCTAACCAGGCCTGGAACAAAGGTAAGCAGGCCAAGAAGCCTGCTGCTTCCTCTAAAACAGCATGAAAGATCAGCCCCCGATCCGGTAACGGATCTAGTAGGGGGCAGACTTTCTCTCTTCGCCCAGGCTTGGGCAAGAGATGTCCAGGATCCCTGGGCGTTGGAAATTGTGTCCCAGGGATATCTTCTGGACTTCAAAGCTTCTTCCCCAAAAGGAAGATTTCACCTCTCACAATTATCTGCAGACCAGATAAAGAGAGAGGCATTCTTACATTGTGTTCAAGACTTCCTAGTTATGGCAGTGATCCACCCAGTTCCAAAGGAGGAACAGGGGCAAGGCTTCTATTCAAATCTCTTTGTGGTTCCCAAGAAAGAGGGAACCTTCAGACCAATCTTAGATCTCAAGATCCTAAACAAATTTCTCAGGGTCCCATCCTTCAAAATGGAGACTATTCGAACCATCCTACCTATGATCCAGGAAGGTCAATACATGACTACCGTGGACTTAAAGGATGCTTATCTTCACATTCCGATACACAAAGATCATCATCGGTTTCTCAGGTTTGCCTTCCTAGACAGGCATTACCAGTTTGTGGCTCTTCCCTTTGGGTTAGCTACGGCACCAAGAATCTTTACGAAGGTTCTGGGGTCACTTATGGCGGTCCTAAGGCCGCGGGCATAGCAGTAGCCCCTTACTTAGACGACATTCTGATACAGGCATCGAATTTCCAAATTGCCAAGTCCCATACGGACATTGTTCTGGCATTCCTGAGGTCTCATGGGTGGAAAGTGAATGAAAAGAAGAGTTCTCTATCCCCTCTCACAAGAGTTTCCTTCCTGGGAACTCTGATAGATTCTGTAGAAATGAGGATTTACCTGACAGATGACAGGTTGTCAAATCTTCTAAATTCCTGCCGTGTTCTTCATTATACTTCTCGCCCTTTGGTGGCTCAGTGTATGGAAGTAATCGGCTTAATGGTAGCGGCAATGGACATAGTTCCGTTTGCCCGCCTACATCTCAGACCGCTGCAACTCTGCATGCTCAGTCAGTGGAATGGGGATTACACAGATTTGTCCCCGCTACTAAATCTGGATCAAGAGACCAGGGATTCTCTTCTCTGGTGGCTATCTCGGGTCCATCTGTCCAAAGGTATGACCTTCCACAGGCCAAATTGGACAATAGTAACAACAGATGCCAGCCTTTTGGGCTGGGGTGCAGTCTGGAACTCTCTGAAGGCTCAGGGGTCGTGGACTCAGGAGGAGGCACTCCTTCCAATAAACATTCTGGAACTAAGAGCGATATTCAATGCTCTTCAGGTTTCAAAGATAATTCAATGGGCAGAGATTCACTCTTGCCATCTATCAGCTATCCATATCCCAGGAGTAGAGAACTGGGAGGCAGATTTTCTAAGTCGTCAGACTTTTCATCCGGGGGAGTGGGAGCTCCATTCGGAGGTGTTTGCACAGTTGATTCAACGTTGGGGCAAACCAGAACTGGATCTCATGGCGTCTCGCCAGAACGCCAAGCTTCCTTGTTACGGATCCAGGTCCAGGGATCCCAAAGCAGCGCTGATAGATGCTCTAGCAGCGCCTTGGTCCTTCAACCTGGCTTATGTGTTTCCACCGTTTCCTCTGCTCCCTCGTCTGATTGCCAAGATCAAACAGGAGAGAGCACCAGTAATTTTGATAGCACCTGCGTGGCCACGCAGGACTTGGTATGCAGATCTGGTGGACATGTCATCCTTTCCACCATGGACTCTGCCTCTGAGGCAGGACCTTCTACTTCAGGGTCCTTTCAACCATCCAAATCTAATTTCTCTGCGGCTGACTGTTTGGAGATTGAACGCTTGATTTTATCAAAGCGTGGTTTCTCTGAGTCGGTCATTGATACCTTAATACAGGCGCGAAAGCCTGTCACCAGGAAAATCTATCATAAGATATGGTGTAAATATCTTCATTGGTGTGAATCCAAGGGTTACTCATGGAGTAAAGTCAGGATTCCTAGGATATTATCTTTTCTCCAAGAAGGATTGGAGGAGGGTTTGTCAGCTAGTTCCTTAAAAGGAAAGATTTCTGCTCTGTCTATTCTTTTGCACAAACGTCTGGCTGAGGTTCCAGACGTGCAGGCGTTTTGTCAGGCTTTAGTCAGAATCAAGCCTGTGTTTAAACCTTTTGCTCCGCCTTGGAGTTTAAATTTAGTTCTTAAGGTTCTTCAAGGGGTTCCGTTTGAACCTTTGCATTCCATAGATATTAAGCTCTTATCCTGGAAGGTTCTGTTTTTAGTAGCTATCTCCTCGGCTTGAAGAGTTTCGGAGTTATCTGCTTTACAATGTGATTCCCCTTATCTCATTTTTCATGCAGATAAGGTAGTGTTACGTACCAAACCTGTTTTTTTACCTAAGGTGGTATCTAATAAAAATATCAATCAGGAGATTGTTGTACCGTCACTGTGTCCTAATCCTTCTTCAAAGAAGGAACGTCTTTTACACAATCTTGACGTGGTTCGTGCTTTAAAGTTTTCTTTACAAGCTACTAAAGATTTTCGTCAAACATCTGCATTGTTTGTTGTCTACTTTGGACAGAGGAGAGGCCAAAAGGCTTCGGCAACCTCTCTTTCTTTTTGGCTAAGGAGTATAATACGCTTAGCTTATGAGACTGCTGGTCAGCAGCCTCCTGAAAGGATTACAGCTCATTCTACTAGAGCGGTAGCTTCCACATGGGCTTTTAAAAATGAGGCTTCTGTTGAACAGATTTGTAAGGCGGCGACTTGGTCTTCGCTTCATACTTTTTCAAAGTTCTATAAATTTGATACTTTTGCTTCTTTGGAGGCTATTTTTGGGAGAAAGGTCTTGCAGGCAGTGGTGCCTTCCGTTTAAGCGCCTGCCTTGTCCCTCCCTTCATCGGTGTTCTATAGCTTTGGTATTGGTATCCCACAATTAATGGATGATCCGTGGACTGGATACACCTTACAAGAGAAAACATAATTTATGCTTACCTGATAAATTTATTTCTCTTGTGGTGTATCCAGTCCACGGCCCGCCCTGTCATTTTAAGGCAGGTGTTTTTTATTTTTAAACTACAGTCACCACTGCACCCTATAGTTTCTCCTTTCTCTTGCTTGTCTTTGGTCGAATGACTGGTAGTGGCAGTTAGGGGAGGAGCTATATAGACAGCTCTGCTGTGGGTGATCCTCTTGCAGCTTCCTGTTGGGTAGGAGAATATCCCACAAGTAATGGATGATCCGTGGACTGGATACACCACAAGAGAAATAAATTTATCAGGTAAGCATAAATTATGTTTTTCTTTTTTTTTATATGGTAAAAAATTGTGCAAGTATGGAAACAAAGCAGAATGTTTGTATTGTGATATGCAACAATTGAGTATTTTTGCTGATCAAGTTACATTTTGGTAGCCATTTTAAATGTTTAGAATAAAATTCATTGAAATGCTCTGTGGGATATTTAATTATTACGCAGCTGTCTTGAAAATAGCAGTTTGGAATAATGTAAAAGTTAACATTTTATCACAGTTGCACTGATTTTATATTATAAAAGCTAAGAAGTGAATTCTCACAATAAAACAAGAAGAGTCTACTAGAAAGCATCATGATGAAACTAGTTTCACACAAAGTAGACATGATAAGGGAATTACATCATATGGAAAGAGATTTGCAATTTTTTTATCAGTAGCAAAACATTTTGATCATAGTAAATATGTATATATATATATTATTTGAATGATGGTATTCTATGGAATAAATATTCAAAGGTAAATTAAAAATAGTTTTAAAAATTTAATAGAAAAGCATAATGCAATATGGCATTCCTAACTTAGATGTGTCTGCAGACTTGGAGCTTGACTACCCTACGTTTCTCCTACATGACCCGTTGAGCATTTTTTTTTTACTTTTTTGAATTTTTGCAGTGGAGCTCAGTCTTTTGCATATCCTGTACTGGAATTCCATGTTTTTTTCTAGAGATGATTTTACATATAGAAGAAGTGTACAGTCTTGTGAGAAAAAAACAACTATAAATTTGAAAGTTGACAACTGCTTAAGCAGCCAGATTTGCTGAATCAACCGTAATGGTTAAGGTGGACATCTCATTAAATGCGTTTATTGTCCACAAACCACATTGCTATTTAAATTCTTCCAAATTTTATATGTTTTATTCATTTTTACTGTGATCAAAACTTTTGAATACTTCTGATATTTTGAATACTTCCAATAACATTTAATGAACAGAATTACAATTTTTATATTTTTATTTGTATAATATACATTCAATGCAACTGTTATAAATATGTACTGTTGGAAATATTATATCTTACTTTTGTCCATTTCTCCTTTCAATATACACTTTAAACTAGTGCAGTTTCATTCTAATGACACGGTGAGTCCAGGGATCATCATCAATTATTGTTGGGAATATAACTCCTGGCCAGCAGGAGGAGGCAAAGAGCACCACAGCAAAGCTGTTAAATATCACTCCCTTACCCACAAACCCCCAGTCATTCTCTTTGCCTGTAGTACAAGGAGGAGGTGAAGTTTAGGTTTCTGATGAGAAGTTTTCTTCAATCAAGATGTTTTGTATTTTTTAGCAGAGTAAGCTTACTCTGTTGTTTTCTGGGGTCTAGCCTAGTTCACACCAGTCTCTTCAGTAGGGCAATGGTGGCTTTTGAGAACTAGAGAGCTTGTGAGGTAAAATCCTCAGTGCATTTTCTCAAGAATCTCTTCACGGGTCCATGTGAGGTGCTGCACCCTCTCAAACCAGGTGAGCTGTCCTGCTACCGGACAGCATTTTCAGGTAAGTGCCATTTTAATTTTCTATTGCAAGGAGATTGCTGGCACTTGTTACAGCTAAAAGCTGTCTTATTTAATATGGGACTTTATTAAACCTTCATGTTTGGGGTTTCTTTTAGTCAGTTTGGGCATTGAGACTGTGAGGTGATTTATGGTGGCTCAGTGTGTTATAGTAGTTTTTATACTTTAAGTTTTGGTCATGGAGATTACTGTTGTAAGCCGTTTTTTTCAGCAGTTAGGGCTCTGTAACCACTCTGTATTTGAAAAGGAAGGCTGTTTTTTTCATGTCCAGATTGTTTCTTCTGTGAGGGAAGACACTCAGTGAGCTGCAGGACAGGTAAGCACCTCAGTAGAGCTACTGAGGTGTATAGGTAGCCTGAGGTCTATTTGGTTTGTTGCACTAACACACATTTCTATTTAAAGACACAGTACACATGTATTTTTATAACATAAGATGGATCAAGAGGCTTTTCAAACCATTATCCCAGACGAAGTTGCTGCTTGTCAGTTATGTTTTGATGCTCAGGTGGAACCCTTCCAAATAGAGTAATTTGATCTTTTTTCTATAAAAAATTACAATATATTTCTCTTTCAATTATTTTCCTTTTTTTTATATGCTAAAAAACTGTGCAAGTATGGAAACAAAGCAGAATGTTTGTATTGTGATATGCAACAATTGAGTATTTTTGCTGCTCAAGTTACATTTTGGTAGCCATTTTAAATATTTATAATAAAATTCATTGAAATGCTCTGTGGAATATTTAATTATTACGCAGGTGTCTTGAAAATAGCAGTTTGGAATAATGTAAAAGTTAACATTTTATCACAGTTGCACTGATTTTGTATTATAAAAGCTAAGATGTGAATTCTCACAATAAAACAAGTAGAGTCTACTAGAAAGCATCATGATGAAACTAGTTTCACACAAAGTAGACATGATAAGGCAATTACATCAGATGGAAAGAGATTTGCAATTTTTTATCAGTAGCAAAACATTTTGATCATAGTAAATATGTATATATATATATATATATATATATATATATATATATTATTTGAATGATGGTATTCTATGGAATAAATATTCAAAGGTAAATTAAAAATGGTTTTAAAAATATAAATAGAAAAGCATAATGCAATATGGCATTCCTAACTTAGATGTGTCTGCAGACTTGGAGCTTGACTACCCTACGTTTCTCCTACATGACCCGTTGAGCATTTTTTTTTTACTTTTTTGAATTTTTGCAGTGGAGCTCAGTCTTTTGCATATCCTGTACTGGAATTCCATGTTTTTTTCTAGAGATGATTTTACATATAGAAGAAGTGTACAGTCTTGTGAGAAAAAAACAACTATAAATTTGAAAGTTGACAACTGCTTAAGCAGCCAGATTTGCTGAATCAACACTATTGGTTAAGGTGGAAACATCTCATTAAATGCGTTTATTGTCCACAAACCACATTGCTTTTTAAATTCTTCCAAATTTTATATGTTTTATTCATTTTTACTGTGATCAAAACTTTTGAATACTTCAGATATTTTGAATACTTCCAATAACATTTATTGAACAGAATTACAAGTTTTATATTTTTTATTTGTATAATATACATTCAATGCAACTGTTATATATATGTACTGTTGAAAATATTATATCTTACTTTTGTCCATTTTTCCTTTCAATATACACTTTAAACCAGTGCAGTTTCTTTCTAATGACACGGTGAGGCCAGGGATCATCATCAATTACTGTTGGGAATATCACTCCTGGCCAGCAGGAGGAGGCAAAGAGCACCACAGCAAAGCTGTTAAATATCACTCCCCTACCCACAATCCCCCAGTCATTCTCTTTGCATGTAGTACAAGGAGGAGGTGAAGTTTAGGTTTCTGATGAGAAGTTTTCTTCAATCAAGATTTTTTTTTTTAGCAGAGTAAGCTTACTCTGTTGTTTTCTGGGGTCTAGCCTAGTCCACACCAATCTCTTCAGTAGGGCAGTGGTGGCTTTTGAGCACTTGAGAGCTTTTGAGGTACAATCCTCACTGCGTTTTCTCAAGAATCTGCTGCCCTAACTAGAAAACCTGAGTAGGTTTACTCAGTTTTTCTCTCTTCACGGGTCCATGTGAGGTGCTGCACCCTCTCAAACCAGGTGAGCTGTCCTGCTACCGGACAGCATTTTCAGGTAAGTGCCATTTTAATTTTCTTTTGCAAGGAGATTGCTGGCACTTGTTACAGCTAAAAGCTGTCTTATTTAATATGGGACTTTATTAAACCTTCATGTTTGGGGTTTCTTTTAGTCAGTTTGGGCATTGAGACTGTGAGGTGATTTATGGTGGCTCAGTGTGTTATAGTAGTTTTTATACTTTAAGTTTTGGTCATGGAGATTACTGTTTTTTCGGCAGTTAGGGCTCTGTAACCACTCTGTATTTGAAAAGGAAGGCTGTTTTTTTCATGTCCAGATTGTTTCTTCTGTGAGGGAAGACACTACGTGAGCTGCAGGACAGGTAGGCACCTCAGTAGAGCTACTGAGGTGTATAGGTATCCTGAGGTCTATTTGGTTTGTTGCGCTAACACACATTTTTATTTAAAGACACAGTACACATGTATTTTTATTACATAAGATGGATCAAGAGGCTTTTCAAACCAGTATCCCAGACGAAGTTGCTGCTTGTCAGTTATGTTTTGATGCTCAGGTGGAACCCTTCCAGATAGAGTAATTTAATCTTTTTTCTATAAAAAATTACAATATATTTCTCTTTCGATTATTTTCTCTTGGAAGGTGTATCCAGTCCACGGATAATCCATTACTTGAGGGATATTCTCCTTCCCAACAGGAAGCTGCAAGAGGATCACCCACAGCAGAGCTGTCTATATAGCTCCTCCCCTAACTGTCACTACCAGTCATTCTCTTGCAGCTAACTTCAGCTGGGGGAATGGCGTGCAGGGTCTCCTGCTATGAGGTATGTGCAGTTTAAATTTTTCTAGAGAAATGAATATGCTAGAAAATGCTGTTAATACCGGATTTATTTAAGGTAAGCCTGATTACAGTGATTTAATAACGACTGGTATCATGCTTGCTGTAAAAGGTAATATTCTTATTACTTTCTCACATTACTGAAAATAAGATAACGTTTGCTGGAAGTGTTTAAACGTTTTTTTCTACATATTGGTGATAAAACTTTATTGGGGCCAAGTTTTTTCCACATGGCTGGCTAGATTTTGCCTAGGGATAGTTTTTTATGGCCCTCTCACTGTGAGTACAGGTTGGGAGGGGCCTAATTTCAGGCCTAAATCGTGCAGTAGTTTTTGCAGCTTGAGACTTCCAGCTTCCCTGAAGGAGTCCCCTGAACACTTAGGACCTCTACAAAGGGTTTTTGTGCCTTCAAAAGTCGCTGTATGGGCAGGTAGGGCCACAGAAGAGCTGTGGCAGTTTGTTGTGAATGTTAAAAAACGTTTATATCGTTTTTTTTATCCGGTTTTGAAACTAAGGGGTTAATCATCCATTTGCAAGTGGGTGCAATGCTCTGTTAGTCTATTATACACACTGTAAAAATTTCGTAAGATTTACTGCTTTTTATCACTGTTTTTCAATTTCTGACAAAATTTGTTTCTCTTAAAGGCACAGTACCGTTTTTATTTTTTGCTTGTTTACATTTATCAAAGTGTTTTCCAAGCTTGCTGGTCTCATTGCTAGTCTGTTTAAACATGTCTGACATAGAGGAAACTCCTTTTTCATTATGTTTAGAAGCCATTGTGGAACCCCCTCTTAGAATGTGTATCAAATGTACTGATTTTACTTTAAGTTATAAAGATCATATTCTGTCTTTAAAAGATTTATCACCAGAGGAAATTG
This sequence comes from Bombina bombina, assembly GCF_027579735.1. Taxonomy (NCBI): domain Eukaryota; kingdom Metazoa; phylum Chordata; class Amphibia; order Anura; family Bombinatoridae; genus Bombina; species Bombina bombina. Next base: position 118,097,572 of record NC_069500.1, read on the forward strand.
ACAAGGGGGAAGTTATGCCGACTAACTCGCCCCACGTGTCAGAACCTTTGACTCCCGCTCAAGGGACTCCCGCTCAAGTGGCGCCAAGTACATCTAGCGCGCCCATGGCGTATACTTTACAAGACATTGCGGCAGTTATGGATCATACCCTTACAGCGGTATTGTCCAACCTACCAGGGTTACAAGGAAAGCGAGACAGCTCTGGGACTAGAAAAAATACAGAGCTCTCTGACGCTTTAGTAGCTATGTCTGATATCCCCTCACAATATGCAGAAGCTGAGGCAGGAGAGTTTCTTTCTGTGGGTGATTTTTCTGACTCAGGGAAGATGCTTCAACCTGATTCTGATATGTCTACATTTAAATTTAAGCTTGAACACCTCCGCGTGTTGCTCAGGGAGGTTTTAGCTACTCTGGATGACTGTGACACCATTATAGTGCCAGAGAAATTGTGTAGATTGGATAAATACTATGCAGTGCCTGTTTACACTGATGTTTTTCCAATACCTAAAAGGTTTTCAGAAATTATTACTAAGGAATGGGATAGACCAGGTGTACCGTTCTCTCCCCCTCCTATTTTTAAGAAAATGTTTCCAATAGATGCCACTACACGGGACTTATGGCAAACGGTCCCTAAAGTGGAGGGAGCAGTTTCTACCCTAGCTAAGCGTACAACTATTCCCGTCGAGGACAGTTGTGCTTTCCTAGATCCAATGGATAAAAAGTTAGAGGTTTACCTTAAGAAAATGTTTATTCAACAAGGTTTTATTCTCCAGCCTCTTGCATACATTGCCCCGGTCACTGCTGCTGCGGCCTTCTGGTTTGAGTCTCTGGAAGAGGCTTTACAGGTAGAAACTCCATTGGATGATATACTTGACAAGCTTAAAGCGCTTAAGCTAGCCAATTCATTTGTTTCTGACGTCGTTGTTCATTTAACCAAACTAACGGCTAAGAACTCAGGTTTTGCTATACAGGCGCGTAGGGCGCTATGGCTTAAATCCTGGTCAGCTGACGTTACTTCAAAGTCTAAGCTTCTCAACATTCCCTTCAAGGGGCAGACTCTATTCGGGCTTGGACTGAAGGAGATCATTTCTGATATTACTGGAGGAAAAGGTCATGCCCTTCCTCAGGATAGGTCTAATAAATTGAGGACCAAACAAACTAATTTTCGTGCCTTTCGAAACTTTAAGACGAGTGCGGCATCAACTCCCTCTAATGCAAAACAAGAGGGAAATTTTGCCCAGTCCAAGCCGGTCTGGAGACCTAACCAGGCCTGGAACAAAGGTAAGCAGGCCAAGAAGCCTGCTGCTGCCTCTAAAACAGCATGAAAGATCAGCCCCCGATCCGGTAACGGATCTAGTAGGGGGCAGACTTTCTCTCTTCGCCCAGGCTTGGGCAAGAGATGTCCAGGATCCCTGGGCGTTGGAAATTGTGTCCCAGGGATATCTTCTGGACTTCAAAGCTTCTTCCCCAAAAGGAAGATTTCACCTCTCACAATAATCTGCAGACCAGATAAAGAGAGAGGCATTCTTACATTGTGTTCAAGACTTCCTAGTTATGGCAGTGATCCACCCAGTTCCAAAGGAGGAACAGGGGCAAGGCTTCTATTCAAATCTCTTTGTGGTTCCCAAGAAAGAGGGAACCTTCAGACCAATCTTAGATCTCAAGATCCTAAACAAATTTCTCAGGGTCCCATCCTTCAAAATGGAGACTATTCGAACCATCCTACCTATGATCCAGGAAGGTCAATACATGACTACCGTGGACTTAAAGGATGCTTATCTTCACATTCCGATACACAAAGATCATCATCGGTTTCTCAGGTTTGCCTTCCTAGACAGACATTACCAGTTTGTGGCTCTTCCCTTTGGGTTAGCTACGGCACCAAGAATCTTTACGAAGGTTCTGGGGTCACTTATGGCGGTCCTAAGGCCGCGGGGCATAGCAGTAGCCCCTTACTTAGACGACATTCTGATACAGGCATCGAATTTCCAAATTGCCAAGTCCCATACGGACATTGTTCTAGCATTCCTGAGGTCTCATGGGTGGAAAGTGAATGAAAAGAAGAGTTCTCTATCCCCTCTCACAAGAGTTTCCTTCCTGGGAACTCTGATAGATTCTGTAGAAATGAGGATTTACCTGACAGATGACAGGTTGTCAAATCTTCTAAATTCCTGCCGTGTTCTTCATTATACTTCTCGCCCTTTGGTGGCTCAGTGTATGGAAGTAATCGGCTTAATGGTAGCGGCAATGGACATAGTTCCGTTTGCCCGCCTACATCTCAGACCGCTGCAACTCTGCATGCTCAGTCAGTGGAATGGGGATTACACAGATTTGTCCCCGCTACTAAATCTGGATCAAGAGACCAGGGATTCTCTTCTCTGGTGGCTATCTCGGGTCCATCTGTCCAAAGGTATGACCTTCCACAGGCCAAATTGGACAATAGTAACAACAGATGCCAGCCTTTTGGGCTGGGGTGCAGTCTGGAACTCTCTGAAGGCTCAGGGGTCGTGGACTCAGGAGGAGGCACTCCTTCCAATAAACATTCTGGAACTAAGAGCGATATTCAATGCTCTTCAGGTTTCAAAGATAATTCAATGGGCAGAGATTCACTCTTGCCATCTATCAGCTATCCATATCCCAGGAGTAGAGAACTGGGAGGCAGATTTTCTAAGTCGTCAGACTTTTCATCCGGGGGAGTGGGAGCTCCATCCGGAGGTGTTTGCACAGTTGATTCAACGTTGGGGCAAACCAGAACTGGATCTCATGGCGTCTCGCCAGAACGCCAAGCTTCCTTGTTACGGATCCAGGTCCAGGGATCCCAAAGCAGCGCTGATAGATGCTCTAGCAGCGCCTTGGTCCTTCAACCTGGCTTATGTGTTTCCACCGTTTCCTCTGCTCCCTCGTCTGATTGCCAAGATCAAACAGGAGAGAGCATCAGTAATTTTGATAGCACCTGCGTGGCCACGCAGGACTTGGTATGCAGATCTGGTGGACATGTCATCCTTTCCACCATGGACTCTGCCTCTGAGGCAGGACCTTCTACTTCAGGGTCCTTTCAACCATCCAAATCTAATTTCTCTGCGGCTGACTGTTTGGAGATTGAACGCTTGATTTTATCAAAGCGTGGTTTCTCTGAGTCGGTCATTGATACCTTAATACAGGCGCGAAAGCCTGTCACCAGGAAAATCTATCATAAGATATGGTGTAAATATCTTCATTGGTGTGAATCCAAGGGTTACTCATGGAGTAAAGTCAGGATTCCTAGGATATTATCTTTTCTCCAAGAAGGATTGGAGGAGGGTTTGTCAGCTAGTTCCTTAAAAGGAAAGATTTCTGCTCTGTCTATTCTTTTGCACAAACGTCTGGCTGAGGTTCCAGACGTGCAGGCGTTTTGTCAGGCTTTAGTCAGAATCAAGCCTGTGTTTAAACCTTTTGCTCCGCCTTGGAGTTTAAATTTAGTTCTTAAGGTTCTTCAAGGGGTTCCGTTTGAACCTTTGCATTCCATAGATATTAAGCTCTTATCCTGGAAGGTTCTGTTTTTAGTAGCTATCTCCTCGGCTTGAAGAGTTTCGGAGTTATCTGCTTTACAATGTGATTCCCCTTATCTCATTTTTCATGCAGATAAGGTAGTGTTACGTACCAAACCTGTTTTTTTACCTAAGGTGGTATCTAATAAAAATATCAATCAGGAGATTGTTGTACCGTCACTGTGTCCTAATCCTTCTTCAAAGAAGGAACGTCTTTTACACAATCTTGACGTGGTTCGTGCTTTAAAGTTTTCTTTACAAGCTACTAAAGATTTTCGTCAAACATCTGCATTGTTTGTTGTCTACTTTGGACAGAGGAGAGGCCAAAAGGCTTCGGCAACCTCTCTTTCTTTTTGGCTAAGGAGTATAATACGCTTAGCTTATGAGACTGCTGGTCAGCAGCCTCCTGAAAGGATTACAGCTCATTCTACTAGAGCGGTAGCTTCCACATGGGCTTTTAAAAATGAGGCTTCTGTTGAACAGATTTGTAAGGCGGCGACTTGGTCTTCGCTTCATACTTTTTCAAAGTTCTATAAATTTGATACTTTTGCTTCTTTGGAGGCTATTTTTGGGAGAAAGGTCTTGCAGGCAGTGGTGCCTTCCGTTTAAGCGCCTGCCTTGTCCCTCCCTTCATCGGTGTCCTATAGCTTTGGTATTGGTATCCCACAATTAATGGATGATCTGTGGACTGGATACACCTTACAAGAGAAAACATAATTTATGCTTACCTGATAAATTTATTTCTCTTGTGGTGTATCCAGTCCACGGCCCGCCCTGTCATTTTAAGGCAGGTGTTTTTTATTTTTAAACTACAGTCACCACTGCACCCTATAGTTTCTCCTTTCTCTTGCTTGTCTTTGGTCGAATGACTGGTAGTGGCAGTTAGGGGAGGAGCTATATAGACAGCTCTGCTGTGGGTGATCCTCTTGCAGCTTCCTGTTGGGTAGGAGAATATCCCACAAGTAATGGATGATCCGTGGACTTGATACACCACAAGAGAAATAAATTTATCAGGTAAGCATAAATTATGTTTTTCTTTTTTTTTATATGGTAAAAAATTGTGCAAGTATGGAAACAAAGCAGAATGTTTGTATTGTGATATGCAACAATTGAGTATTTTTGCTGATCAAGTTACATTTTGGTAGCCATTTTAAATGTTTAGAATAAAATTCATTGAAATGCTCTGTGGAATATTTAATTATTACGCAGGTGTCTTGAAAATAGCAGTTTGGAATAATGTAAAAGTTAACATTTTATCACAGTTGCACTGATTTTATATTATAAAAGCTAAGAAGTGAATTCTCACAATAAAACAAGTAGAGTCTACTAGAAAGCATCATGATGAAACTAGTTTCACACAAAGTAGACATGATAAGGCAATTACATCATATGGAAAGAGATTTGCAATTTTTTTATCAGTAGCAAAACATTTTGATCATAGTAAATATGTATATATATATATTATTTGAATGATGGTATTCTATGGAATAAATATTCAAAGGTAAATTAAAAATGGTTTTAAAAATTTAATAGAAAAGCATAATGCAATATGGCATTCCTAACTTAGATGTGTCTGCAGACTTGGAGCTTGACTACCCTACGTTTCTCCTACATGACCCGTTGGTGCATTTTTTTTTAACTTTTTTGAATTTTTGCAGTGGAGCTCAGTCTTTTGCATATCCTGTACTGGAATTCCATGTTTTTTTCTAGAGATGATTTTACATATAGAAGAAGTGTACAGTCTTGTGAGAAAAAAACAACTATAAATTTGAAAGTTGACAACTGCTTAAGCAGCCAGATTTGCTGAATCAACCCTAATGGTTAAGGTGGACATCTCATTAAATGCGTTTATTGTCCACAAACCACATTGCTATTTAAATTCTTCCAAATTTTATATGTTTTATTCATTTTTACTGTGATCAAAACTTTTGAATACTTCTGATATTTTGAATACTTCCAATAACATTTAATGAACAGAATTACAATTTTTATATTTTTATTTGTATAATATACATTCAATGCAACTGTTATAAATATGTACTGTTGGAAATATTATATCTTACTTTTGTCCATTTCTCCTTTCAATATACACTTTAAACTAGTGCAGTTTCATTCTAATGACACGGTGAGTCCAGGGATCATCATCAATTACTGTTGGGAATATAACTCCTGGCCAGCAGGAGGAGGCAAAGAGCACCACAGCAAAGCTGTTAAATATCACTCCCTTACCCACAAATCCCCAGTCATTCTCTTTGCCTGTAGTACAAGGAGGAGGTGAAGTTTAGGTTTCTGATGAGAAGTTTTCTTCAATCAAGATGTTTTGTATTTTTTAGCAGAGTAAGCTTACTCTGTTGTTTTCTGGGGTCTAGCCTAGTTCACACCAGTCTCTTCAGTAGGGCAATGGTGGCTTTTGAGCACTAGAGAGCTTGTGAGGTAAAATCCTCAGAGCATTTTCTCAAGAATCTGCTGCAATAACTAGAAAACCTGAGTAGGTTTACTCAGTTTTTCTCTCTTCACGGGTCCATGTGAGATGCTGCACCCTCTCAAACCAGGTGAGCTGTCCTGCTACCGGACAGCATTTTCAGGTAAGTGCCATTTTAATTTTCTTTTGCAAGGAGATTGCTGGCACTTGTTACAGCTAAAAGCTGTCTTATTTAATATGGGACTTTATTAAACCTTCATGTTTGGGGTTTCTTTTAGTCAGTTTGGGCATTGAGACTGTGAGGTGATTTATGGTGGCTCAGTGTGTTATAGTAGTTTTTATACTTTAAGTTTTGGTCATGGAGATTACTGTTGTAAGCCGTTTTTTTCAGCAGTTAGGGCTCTGTAACCACTCTGTATTTGAAAAGGAAGGCTGTTTTTTTCATGTCCAGATGGTTTCTTCTGTGAGGGAAGACGCTCCGTGAGCTGCGGGACAGGTAGGCACCTCAGTAGAGCTACTGAGGTGTATAGGTAGCCTGAGGTCTATTTGGTTTGTTGCGCTAACACACATTTCTATTTAAAGACACAGTACACATGTATTTTTATAACATAAGATGGATCAAGAGGCTTTTCAAACCATTATCCCAGATGAAGTTGCTGCTTGTCAGTTATGTTTTGATGCTCAGGTGGAACCCTTCCAGATAGAGTAATTTGATCTTTTTTCTATAAAAAATTACAATATATTTCTCTTTCAATTATTTTCCTTTTTTTTATATGCTAAAAAACTGTGCAAGTATGGAAACAAAGCAGAATGTTTGTATTGTGATATGCAACAATTGAGTATTTTTGCTGCTCAAGTTACATTTTGGTAGCCATTTTAAATATTTATAATAAAATTCATTGAAATGCTCTGTGGAATATTTAATTATTACGCAGGTGTCTTGAAAATAGCAGTTTGGAATAATGTAAAAGTTAAAATTTTTATCACAGTTGCACTGATTTTATACTATAAAAGCTAAGAAGTGAATTCTCACAATAAAACAAGAAGAGTCTAGTAGAAAGCATCATGATGAAACTAGTTTCACACAAAGTAGACATGATAAGGCAATTATATCATATGGAAAGAGATTTGCAATTTTTTATCAGTAGCAAAACATTTTGATCATAGTAAATATGTATATATATATATATTATTTGAATGATGGTATTCTATGGAATAAATATTCAAAGGTAAATTAAAAATGGTTTTAAAAATATAAATAGAAAAGCATAATGCAATATGGCATTCCTAACTTAGATGTGTCTGCAGACTTGGAGCTTGACTACCCTACGTTTCTCCTACATGACCCGTTGAGCATTTTTTTTTAACTTTTTTGAATTTTTGCAGTGGAGCTCAGTCTTTTGCATATCCTGTACTGGAATTCCATGTTTTTTTCTAGAGATGATTTTACATATAGAACAAGTGTACAGTGTTGTGAGAAAAAAACAACTATAAATTTGAAAGTTGACAACTGCTTAAGCAGCCAGATTTGCTGAATCAACACTATTGGTTAAGGTGGAAACATCTCATTAAATGCGTTTATTGTCCACAAACCACATTGCTTTTTAAATTCTTCCAAATTTTATATGTTTTATTCATTTTTACTGTGATCAAAACTTTTGAATACTTCAGATATTTTGAATACTTCCAATAACATTTATTGAACAGAATTACAAGTTTTATATTTTTTATTTGTATAATATACATTCAATGCAACTGTTATATATATGTACTGTTGAAAATATTATATCTTACTTTTGTCCATTTCTCCTTTCAATATACACTTTAAACCAGTGCAGTTTCTTTCTAATGACACGGTGAGGCCAGGGATCATCATCAATTACTGTTGGGAATATCACTCCTGGCCAGCAGGAGGAGGCAAAGAGCACCACAGCAAAGCTGTTAAATATCACTCCCCTACCCACAATCCCCCAGTCATTCTCTTTGCATGTAGTACAAGGAGGAGGTGAAGTTTAGGTTTCTGATGAGAAGTTTTCTTCAATCAAGATTTTTTTTTTTTAGCAGAGTAAGCTTACTCTGTTGTTTTCTGGGGTCTAGCCTAGTCCACACCAATCTCTTCAGTAGGGCAGTGGTGGCTTTTGAGCACTTGAGAGCTTTTGAGGTACAATCCTCACTGCGTTTTCTCAAGAATCTGCTGCCCTAACTAGAAAACCTGAGTAGGTTTACTCAGTTTTTCTCTCTTCACGGGTCCATGTGAGGTGCTGCACCCTCTCAAACCAGGTGAGCTGTCCTGCTACCGGACAGCATTTTCAGGTAAGTGCCATTTTAATTTTCTTTTGCAAGGAGATTGCTGGCACTTGTTACAGCTAAAAGCTGTCTTATTTAATATGGGACTTAATTAAACCTTCATGTTTGGGGTTTCTTTTAATCAGTTTGGGCATTGAGACTGTGAGGTGATTTATGGTGGCTCAGTGTGTTATAGTAGTTTTTATACTTTAAGTTTTGGTCATGGAGATTACTGTTGTAAGCCGTTTTTTCGGCAGTTAGGGCTCTGTAACCACTCTGTATTTGAAAAGGAAGGCTGTTTTTTTCATGTCCAGATTGTTTCTTCTGTGAGGGAAGACCCTCCGTGAGCTGCAGGACAGGTAGGCACCTCAGTAGAGCTACTGAGGTGTATAGGTATCCTGAGGTCTATTTGGTTTGTTGCGCTAACACACATTTCTATTTAAAGACACAGTACACATGTATTTTTATTACATAAGATGGATCAAGAGGCTTTTCAAACCATTATCCCAGACGAAGTTGCTGCTTGTCAGTTATGTTTTGATGCTCAGGTGGAACCCTTCCAGATAGAGTAATTTGATCTTTTTTCTATAAAAAATTACAATATATTTCTCTTTCGATTATTTTCTCTTGGAAGGTGTATCCAGTCCACGGATCATCCATTACTTGTGGGATATTCTCCTTCTCAACAGGAAGCTGCAAGAGGATCACCCACAGCAGAGCTGTCTATATAGCTCCTCCCCTAACTGTCACTACCAGTCATTCTCTTGCAGCTAACTTCAGCTGGGGGAATGGCGTGCAGGGTCTCCTGCTATGAGGTATGTGCAGTTTAAATTTTTCTAGAGAAATGAATATGCTAGAAAATGCTGTTAATACCGGATTTATTTAAGGTAAGCCTGATTACAGTGATTTAATAACGACTGGTATCATGCTTGCTGTAAAAGGTAATATTCTTATTACTTTCTCACATTACTGAAAATAAGATAACGTTTGCTGGAAGTGTTTAAACGTTTTTTTCTACATATTGGTGATAAAACTTTATTGGGGCCAAGTTTTTTCCACATGGCTGGCTAGATTTTGCCTAGGGATAGTTTTTTATGGCCCTCTCACTGTGAGTACAGGTTGGGAGGGGCCTAATTTCAGGCCTAAATCGTGCAGTAGTTTTTGCAGCTTGAGACTTCCAGCTTCCCTGAAGGAGTCCCCTGAACACTTAGGACCTCTACAAAGGGTTTTTGTGCCTTCAAAAGTCGCTGTATGGGCAGGTAGGGCCACAGCAGAGCTGTGGCAGTTTGTTGTGAATGTTAAAAAACGTTTATATCGTTTTTTTTATCCGGTTTTGAAACTAAGGGGTTAATTATCCATTTGCAAGTGGGTGCAATGCTCTGTTAGTCTATTATACACACTGTAAAAATTTCATAAGATTTACTGCTTTTTATCACTGTTTTTCAATTTCTGACAAAATTTGTTTCTCTTAAAGGCACAGTACCGTTTTTATTTTTTGCTTGTTTACATTTATCAAAGTGTTTTCCAAGCTTGCTGGCCTCATTGCTAGTCTGTTTAAACATGTATGACATAGAGGAAACTCCTTGTTCATTATGTTTAGAAGCCATTGTGGAACCCCCTCTTAGAATGTGTATCAAATGTACTGATTTTACTTTAAGTTCTAAAGATCATATTCTGTCTTTAAAAGATTTATCACCAGAGGAAATTGACAAGGGGGAAGTTATGCCGACTAACTTGCCCCACGTGTCAGAACCTTTGACTCCCGCTCAAGGGACTCCCGCTCAAGTGGCGCCAAGTACATCTAGCGCGCCCATGGCGTATACTTTACAAGACATTGCGGCAGTTATGGATCATACCCTTACAGCGGTATTGTCCAACCTACCATGGTTACAAGGAAAGCGAGACAGCTCTGGGACTAGAAAAAATACAGAGCTCTCTGACGCTTTAGTAGCTATGTCTGATATCCCCTCACAATATGCAGAAGCTGAGGCAGGAGAGTTTCTTTCTGTGGGTGATTTTTCTGACTCAGGGAAGATGCTTCAACCTGATTCTGATATGTCTACATTTAAATTTAAGCTTGAACACCTCCGCGTGTTGCTCAGGGAGGTTTTAGCTACTCTGGATGACTGTGACACCATTATAGTGCCAGAGAAATTGTGTAGATTGGATAAATACAATGCAGTGCCTGTTTACACTGATGTTTTTCCAATACCTAAAAGGTTTTCAGAAATTATTACTAAGGAATGGGATAGACCAGGTGTACCGTTCTCTCCCCCTCCTATTTTTAAGAAAATGTTTCCAATAGATGCCACTACACGGGACTTATGGCAAACGGTCCCTAAAGTGGAGGGAGCAGTTTCTACCCTAGCTAAGCGTACAACTATTCCCGTCGAGGACAGTTGTGCTTTCCTAGATCCAATGGATAAAAAGTTAGAGGTTTACCTTAAGAAAATGTTTATTCAACAAGGTTTTATTCTCCAGCCTCTTGCATGCATTGCCCCGGTCACTGCTGCTGTGGCCTTCTGGTTTGAGTCTCTGGAAGAGGCTTTACAGGTAGAAACTCCATTGGATGATATACTTGACAAGCTTAAAGTGCTTAAGCTAGCCAATTCATTTGTTTCTGACGCCGTTGTTCATTTAACCAAACTAACGGCTAAGAACTCAGGTTTTGCTATACAGGCGCGTAGGGCGCTATGGCTTAAATCCTGGTTAGCTGACGTTACTTCAAAGTCTAAGCTTCTCAACATTCCCTTCAAGGGGCAGACCCTATTCGGGCTTGGACTGAAGGAGATCATTTCTGATATTACTGGAGGAAAAGGTCATGCCCTTCCTCAGGATAGGTCTAATAAATTGAGGACCAGACAAACTAATTTTTGTGCCTTTCGAAACTTTAAGACGAGTGCGGCATCAACTCCCTCTAATGCAAAACAAGAGGGAAATTTTGCCCAGTCCAAGCCGGTCTGGAGACCTAACCAGGCCTGGAACAAAGGTAAGCAGGCCAAGAAGCCTGCTGCTGCCTCTAAAACAGCATGAAAGATCAGCCCCCAATCCGGTAACGGATCTAGTAGGGGGCAGACTTTCTCTCTTCACCCAGGCTTGGGCAAGAGATGTCCAGGATCCCTGGGCGTTGGAAATTGTGTCCCAGGGATATCTTCTGGACTTCAAAGCTTCTTCCCCAAAAGGAAGATTTCACCTCTCACAATTATCTGCAGACCAGATAAAGAGAGAGGCATTCTTACATTGTGTTCAAGACTTCCTAGTTATGGCAGTGATCTACCCAGTTCCAAAGGAGGAACAGGGGCAAGGCTTCTATTCAAATCTCTTTGTGGTTCCCAAGAAAGAGGGAACCTTCAGACCAATCTTAGATCTCAAGATCCTAAACAAATTTCTCAGGGTCCCATCCTTCAAAATGGAGACTATTCGAACCATCCTACCTATGATCCAGGAAGGTCAATACATGACTACCGTGGACTTAAAGGATGCTTATCTTCACATTCTGATACACAAAGATCATCATCGGTTTCTCAGGTTTGCCTTCCTAGACAGGCATTACCAGTTTGTGGCTCTTCCCTTTGGGTTAGCAACGGCACCAAGAATCTTTACGAAGGTTCTGGGGTCACTTATGGCGGTCCTAAGGCCGCGGGGGAAATACCAGTAGCCCCTTACTTAGACGACATTCTGATACAGGCATCGAATTTCCAAATTGCCAAGTCCCATACGGACATTGTTCTGGCATTCCTGAGGTCTCATGGGTGGAAAGTGAATGAAAAGAAGAGTTCTCTATCCCCTCTCACAAGAGTTTCCTTCCTGGGAACTCTGATAGATTCTGTAGAAATGAGGATTTACCTGACAGATGACAGGTTGTCAAAACTTCTAAATTCCTGCCGTGTTCTTTATTATACTTCTCGCCCTTTGGTGGCTCAGTGTATGGAAGTAATCGGCTTAATGGTAGCGGCAATGGACATAGTTCCGTTTGCCCGCCTACATCTCAGACCGCTGCAACTCTGCATGCTCAGTCAGTGGAATGGGGATTACACAGATTTGTCCCCGCTACTAAATCTGGATCAAGAGACCAGGGATTCTCTTCTCTGGTGGCTATCTCGGGTCCATCTGTCCAAAGGTATGACCTTCCACAGGCCAAATTGGACAATAGTAACAACAGATGCCAGCCTTTTGTTCTGGGGTGCAGTCTGGAACTCTCTGAAGGCTCAGGGGTCGTGGACTCAGGAGGAGGCACTCCTTCCAATAAACATTCTGGAACTAAGAGCGATATTCAATGCTCTTCAGGTTTCAAAGATAATTCAATGGGCAGAGATTCACTCTTGCCATCTATCAGCTATCCATATCCCAGGAGTAGAGAACTGGGAGGCAGATTTTCTAAGTCGTCAGACTTTTCATCCGGGGGAGTGGGAGCTCCATCCGGAGGTGTTTGCACAGTTGATTCAACGTTGGGGCAAACCAGAACTGGATCTCATGGCGTCTCGCCAGAACGCCAAGCTTCCTTGTTACGGATCCAGGTCCAGGGATCCCAAAGCAGCACTGATAGATGCTCTAGCAGCGCCTTGGTCCTTCAACCTGGCTTATGTGTTTCCACCGTTTCCTCTGCTCCCTCGTCTGATTGCCAAGATCAAACAGGAGAGAGCATCGGTAATTTTGATAGCACCTGCGTGGCCACGCAGGACTTGGTATGCAGATCTGGTGGACATGTCATCCTTTCCACCATGGACTCTGCCTCTGAGGCAGGACCTTCTACTTCAGGGTCCTTTCAACCATCCAAATCTAATTTCTCTGCGGCTGACTGCTTGGAGAGCGATATTCAATGCTCTTCAGGTTTCAAAGATAATTCAATGGGCAGAGATTCACTCTTGCCATCTATCAGCTATCCATATCCCAGGAGTAGAGAACTGGGAGGCAGATTTTCTAAGTCGTCAGACTTTTCATCCGGGGGAGTGGGAGCTCCATCCGGAGGTGTTTGCACAGTTGATTCAACGTTGGGGCAAACCAGAACTGGATCTCATGGCGTCTCGCCAGAACGCCAAGCTTCCTTGTTACGGATCCAGGTCCAGGGATCCCAAAGCAGCGCTGATAGATGCTCTAGCAGCGCCTTGGTCCTTCAACCTGGCTTATGTGTTTCCACCGTTTCCTCTGCTCCCTCGTCTGATTGCCAAGATCAAACAGGAGAGAGCATCGGTAATTTTGATAGCACCTGCGTGGCCACGCAGGACTTGGTATGCAGATCTGGTGGACATGTCATCCTTTCCACCATGGACTCTGCCTCTGAGGCAGGACCTTCTACTTCAGGGTCCTTTCAACCATCCAAATCTAATTTCTCTGCGGCTGACTGCTTGGAGATTGAACGCTTGATTTTATCAAAGCGTGGTTTCTCCGAGTCGGTCATTGATACCTTAATACAGGCGCAAAAGCCTGTCACCAGGAAAATCTATCATAAGATATGGTGTAAATATCTTCATTGGTGTGAATCCAAGGGTTACTCATGGAGTAAAGTCAGGATTCCTAGGATATTATCTTTTCTCCAAGAAGGATTGGAGAAGGGTTTGTCAGCTAGTTCCTTAAAAGGACAGATTTCTGCTCTGTCTATTCTTTTGCACAAACGTCTGGCTGAGGTTCCAGACGTGCAGGCGTTTTGTCAGGCTTTAGTCAGAATCAAGCCTGTGTTTAAACCTTTTGCTCCGCCTTGGAGTTTAAATTTAGTTCTTAAGGTTCTTCAAGGGGTTCCGTTTGAACCTTTGCATTCCATAGATATTAAGCTCTTATCCTGGAAGGTTCTGTTTTTAGTAGCTATCTCCTCGGCTCGAAGAGTTTCGGAGTTATCTGCTTTACAATGTGATTCCCCTTATCTCCTTTTTCATGCAGATAAGGTAGTGTTACGTACCAAACCTGTTTTTTTACCTAAGGTGGTATCTAATAAAAATATCAATCAGGAGATTGTTGTACCGTCACTGTGTCCTAATCCTTCTTCAAAGAAGGAACGTCTTTTACACAATCTTGACGTGGTTCGTGCTTTAAAGTTTTCTTTACAAGCTACTAAAGATTTTCGTCAAACATCTGCATTGTTTGTTGTCTACTTTGGACAGAGGAGAGGCCAAAAGGCTTCGGCAACCTCTCTTTCCTTTTGGCTAAGGAGTATAATACGCTTAGCTTATGAGACTGCTGGTCAGCAGCCTCCTGAAAGGATTACAGCTCATTCTACTAGAGCGGTAGCTTCCACATGGGCTTTTAAAAATGAGGCTTCTGTTGAACAGATTTGTAAGGCGGCGACTTGGTCTTCGCTTCATACTTTTTCAAAGTTCTATAAATTTGATACTTTTGCTTCTTTGGAGGCTATTTTTGGGAGAAAGGTCTTGCAGGCAGTGGTGCCTTCCGTTTAAGCGCCTGCCTTGTCCCTCCCTTCATCGGTGTCCTATAGCTTTGGTATTGGTATCCCACAATTAATGGATGATCCGTGGACTGGATACACCTTACAAGAGAAAACATAATTTATGCTTACCTGATAAATTTATTTCTCTTGTGGTGTATCCAGTCCACGGCCCGCCCTGTCATTTTAAGGCAGGTGTTTTTTATTTTTAAACTACAGTCACCACTGCACCCTATAGTTTCTCCTTTCCCTTGCTTGTCTTCGGTCGAATGACTGGTAGTGGCAGTTAGGGGAGGAGCTATATAGACAGCTCTGCTGTGGGTGATCCTCTTGCAGCTTCCTGTTGGGTAGGAGAATATCCGACAAGTAATGGATGATCCGTGGACTGGATACACCACAAGAGAAATAAATTTATCAGGTAAGCATAAATTATGTTTTTCTTTTTTTTTATATGGTAAAAAATTGTGCAAGTATGGAAACTAAGCAGAATGTTTGTATTGTGATATGCAACAATTGAGTATTTTTGCTGATCAAGTTACATTTTGGTAGCCATTTTAAATGTTTATAATAAAATTAATTGAAATGCTCTGTGGAATATTTAATTATTACGCAGCTGTCTTGAAAATAGCAGTTTGGAATAATGTAAAAGTTAACATTTTATCACAGTTGCACTGATTTTATATTATAAAAGCTAAGAAGTGAATTCTCACAATAAAACAAGAAGAGTCTACTAGAAAGCATCATGATGAAACTAGTTTCACACAAAGTAGACATGATAAGGCAATTACATCATATGGAAAGAGATTTGCAATTTTTTTATCAGTAGCAAAACATTTTGATCATAGTAAATATGTATATATATATATTATTTGAATCATGGTATTCTATGGAATAAATATTCAAAGGTAAATTAAAAATGGTTTTAAAAATTTAATAGAAAAGCATAATGCAATATGGCATTCCTAACTTAGATGTGTCTGCAGACTTGGAGCTTGACTACCCTACGTTTCTCCTACATGACCCGTTGAGCATTTTTTTTTTACTTTTTTGAATTTTTGCAGTGGAGCTCAGTCTTTTGCATATCCTGTACTGGAATTCCATGTTTTTTTCTAGAGATGATTTTACATATAGAAGAAGTGTACAGTCTTGTGAGAAAAAAACAACTATAAATTTGAAAGTTGACAACTGCTTAAGCAGCCAGATTTGCTGAATCAACCCTAATGGTTAAGGTGGACATCTCATTAAATGTGTTTATTGTCCACAAACCACATTGCTATTTAAATTCTTCCAAATGTTATATGTTTTATTCATTTTTACTGTGATCAAAACTTTTGAATACTTCTGATATTTTGAATACTTCCAATAACATTTAATGAACAGAATTACAATTTTTATATTTTTATTTGTATAATATACATTCAATGCAACTGTTATAAATATGTACTGTTGGAAATATTATATCTTACTTTTGTCCATTTCTCCTTTCAATATACACTTTAAACTAGTGCAGTTTCATTCTAATGACACGGTGAGTCCAGGGATCATCATCAATTACTGTTGGGAATATAACTCCTGGCCAGCAGGAGGAGGCAAAGAGCACCACAGCAAAGCTGTTAAATATCACTCCCCTACCCACAAACCCCCAGTCATTCTCTTTGCCTGTAGTACAAGGAGGAGGTGAAGTTTAGGTTTCTGATGAGAAGTTTTCTTCAATCAAGATGTTTTTTATTTTTTAGCAGAGTAAGCTTACTCTGTTGTTTTCTGGGGTCTAGCCTAGTCCACACCAGTCTCTTCAGTAGGGCAATGGTGGCTTTTGAGCACTTGAGAGCTTGTGAGGTAAAATCCTCAGTGCATTTTCTCAAGAATCTGCTGCAATAACTAGAAAACCTGAGTAGGTTTACTCAGTTTTTCTCTCTTCACGGGTCCATGAGAGGTGCTGCACCCTCTCAAACCAGGTGAGCTGTCCTGCTACTGGACAGCATTTTCAGGTAAGTGCCATTTTAATTTTCTTTTGCAAGGAGATTGCTGGCACTTGTTACAGCTAAAAGCTGTCTTATTTAATATGGGACTTTATTAAACCTTCATGTTTAGGGTTTCTTTTAGTCAGTTTGGGCATTGAGACTGTGAGGTGATTTATGGTGGCTCAGTGTGTTATAGTAGTTTTTATACTTTAAGTTTTGGTCATGGAGATTACTGTTGTAAGCCGTTTTTTTCAGCAGTTAGGGCTCTGTAACCACTCTGTATTTGAAAAGTAAGGCTGTTTTTTTCATGTCCAGATTGTTTCTTCTGTGAGGGAAGACACTCCGTGAGCTGCAGGACAGGTAAGCACCTCAGTAGAGCTACTGAGGTGTATAGGTAGCCTGAGGTCTATTTGGTTTGTTGCGCTAACACACATTTCTATTTAAAGACACAGTACACATGTATTTTTATAACATAAGATGGATCAAGAGGCTTTTCAAACCATTATCCCAGACGAAGTTGCTGCTTGTCAGTTATGTTTTGATGCTCAGGTGGAACCCTTCCAGATAGAGTAATTTGATCTTTTTTCTATAAAAAATTACAATATATTTCTCTTTCGATTATTTTCCTTTTTTTTATATGCTAAAAAATTGTGCAAGTATGGAAACAAAGCAGAATGTTTGTATTGTGATATGCAACAATTGAGTATTTTTGCTGCTCAAGTTACATTTTGGTAGCCATTTTAAATATTTATAATAAAATTCATTGAAATGCTCTGTGGAATATTTAATTATTACGCAGGTGTCTTGAAAATAGCAGTTTGGAATAATGTAAAAGTTAAAATTTTTATCACAGTTGCATTGATTTTATATTATAAAAGCTAAGAAGTGAATTCTCACAATAAAACAAGAAGAGTCTACTAGAAAGCATCATGATGAAGCTAGTTTCACACAAAGTAGACATGATAAGGCAATTACATCAGATGGAAAGAGATTTGCAATTTTTTATCAGTAGCAAAACCTTTTGATCATAGTAAATATGTATATATATATATATATATATATATATTATTTGAATGATGGTATTCTATGGAATAAATATTCAAAGGTAAATTAAAAATGGTTTTAAAAGTATAAATAGAAAAGCATAATGCAATATGGCATTCCTAACTTAGATGTGTCTGCAGACTTGGAGCTTGACTACCCTACGTTTCTCCTACATGACCCGTTGAGCATTTTTTTTTAACTTTTTTGAATTTTTGCAGTGGAGCTCAGTCTTTTGCATATCCTGTACTGGAATTCCATGTTTTTTTCTAGAGATGATTTTACATATAGAAGAAGTGTACAGTCTTGTGAGAAAAAAACAACTATAAATTTGAAAGTTGACAACTGCTTAAGCAGCCAGATTTGCTGAATCAACACTATTGGTTAAGGTGGAAACATCTCATTAAATGCGTTTATTGTCCACAAACCACATTGCTTTTTAAATTCTTCCAAATTTTATATGTTTTATTCATTTTTACTGTGATCAAAACTTTTGAATACTTCAGATATTTTGAATACTTCCAATAACATTTAATGAACAGAATTACAATTTTTATATTTTTATTTGTATAATATACATTCAATGCAACTGTTATAAATATGTACTGTTGGAAATAATATATCTTACTTTTGTCCATTTCTCCTTTCAATATACACTTTAAACTAGTGCAGTTTCATTCTAATGACACGGTGAGTCCAGGGATCATCATCAATTACTGTTGGGAATATCACTCCTGGCCAGCAGGAGGAGGCAAAGAGCACCACAGCAAAGCTGTTAAATATCATTCCCCTACCCACAACCCCCCAGTCATTCTCTTTGCCTGTAGTACAAGGAGGAGGTGAAGTTTAGGTGTCTGATGAGAAGTTTTCTTCAATCAAGATATTTTTATTTTTTAGCAGAGTAAGCTTACTCTGTTGTTTTCTGGGGTCTAGCCTAGTCCACACCAGTCTCTTCAGTAGGGCAATGGTGGCTTTTGAGCACTTGAGAGCTTGTGAGGTAAAATCCTCAGTGCATTTTCTCAAGAATCTGCTGCAATAACTAGAAAACCTGAGTAGGTTTACTCAGTTTTTCTCTCTTCACGGGTCCATGTGAGGTGCTGCACCCTCTCAAACCAGGTGAGCTGTCCTGCTACCGGACAGCATTTTCAGGTAAGTGCCATTTTAATTTTCTTTTGCAAGGAGATTGCTGGCACTTGTCACAGCTAAAAGCTGTCTTATTTAATATGGGACTTTATTAAACCTTCATGTTTGGGGTTTCTTTTAGGCAGTTTGGGCATTGAGACTGTGAGGTGATTTATGGTGGCTCAGTGTGTTATAGTAGTTTTTATACTTTAAGTTTTGGTCATGGAGATTACTATTGTAAGCCGTTTTTTTCAGCAGTTAGGGCTCTGTAACCACTCTGTATTTGAAAAGGAAGGCTGTTTTTTTCATGTCCAGATTGTTTCTTCTGTGAGGGAAGACACTCCGTGAGCTGCAGGACAGGTAGGCACCTCAGTAGAGCTACTGAGGTGTATAGGTAGCCTGAGGTCTATTTGGTTTGTTGCGCTAACACACATTTCTATTTAAAGACACAGTACACATGTATTTTCATTACATAAGATGGATCAAGAGGCTTTTCAAACCATTATTCCAGACGAAGTTGCTGCTTGTCAGTTATGTTTTGATGCTCAGGTGGAACCCTTCCAGATAGAGTAATTTGATCTTTTTTTTCTATAAAAAATTACAATTTATTTCTCTTTCGATTATTTTTCTTTTTTTTATATGGTAAAAAATTGTGCAAGTATGGAAACAAAGCAGAATGTTTGTATTGTGATATGCAACAATTGAGTATTTTTGCTGATCAAGTTACATTTTGGTAGCCATTTTAAATGTTTAGAATAAAATTCATTGAAATGCTCTGTGGAATATTTAATTATTACGCAGGTGTCTTGAAAATAGCAGTTTGGAATAATGTAAAAGTTAACATTTTATCACAGTTGCACTGATTTTATATTATAAAAGCTAAGAAGTGAATTCTCACAATAAAACAAGTAGAGTCTACTAGAAAGCATAATGATGAAACTAGTTTCACACAAAGTAGACATGAAAAGGCAATTACATCAGATGGAAAGAGATTTGCATTTTTTTATCAGTAGCAAAACATTTTGATCATAGTAAATATGTATATATATATATTATTTGAATGATGGTATTCTATGGAATAAATATTCAAAGGTAAATTAAAAATGGTTTAAAAATATAAATAGAAAAGCATAATGCAATATGGCATTCCTAACTTAGATGTGTCTGCAGACTTGGAGCTTGACTACCCTACGTTTCTCCTACATGACCCGTTGAGCATTTTTTTTTTTAACTTTTTTGAATTTTTGCAGTGGAGCTCAGTCTTTTGCATATCCTGTACTGGAATTCCATGTTTTTTTCTAAAGATGATTTTACATATAGAAGAAGTGTACAGTGTTGTGAGAAAAAAACAACTATAAATTTGAAAGTTGACAACTGCTTAAGCAGCCAGATTTGCTGAATCAACCCTAATGGTTAAGGTGGACATCTCATTAAATGCGTTTATTGTCCACAAACCACATTGCTATTTAAATTCTTCCAAATTTTATATGTTTTATTCATTTTTACTGTGATCAAAACTTTTGAATACTTCTGATATTTTGAATACTTCCAATAACATTTAATGAACAGAATTACAATTTTTATATTTTTTATTTGTATAATATACATTCAATGCAACTGTTATAAATATGTACTGTTGGAAATATTATATCTTACTTTTGTCCATTTCTCCTTTCAATATACACTTTAAACTAGTGCAGTTTCATTCTAATGACACGGTGAGTCCAGGGATCATCATCAATTACTGTTGGGAATATCACTCCTGGCCAGCAGGAGGAGGCAAAGAGCACCACAGGAAAGCTGTTAAATATCACTCCCCTACCCACAACCCCCCCAGTCATTCTCTTTGCCTGTAGTACAAGGAGGAGGTGAAGTTTAGGTGTCTGATGAGAAGTTTTCTTCAATAAAGATTTTTTTTATTTTTTAGCAGAGTAAGCTTACTCTGTTGTTTTCTGGGGTCTAGCCTAGTCCACACCAGTCTCTTCAGTAGGGCAATGGTGGCTTTTGAGCACTTGAGAGCTTGTGAGGTAAAATCCTCAGTGCATTTTCTCAAGAATCTGCTGCAATAACTAGAAAACCTGAGAAGGTTTACTCAGTTTTTCTCTCTTCACGGGTCCATGTGAGGTGCTGCACCCTCTCAAACCAGGTGAGCTGTCCTGCTACCGGACAGCATTTTCAGGTAAGTGCCATTTTAATTTTCTTTTGCAAGGAGATTGCTGGCACTTGTCACAGCTAAAAGCTGTCTTATTTAATATGGGACTTTATTAAACCTTCATGTTTGGGGTTTCTTTTAGGCAGTTTGGGCATTGAAACTGTGAGGTGATTTATGGTGGCTCAGTGTGTTATAGTAGTTTTTATACTTTAAGTTTTGGTCATGGAGATTACTGTTGTAAGCCGTTTTTTTCAGCAGTTAGGGCTCTGTAACCACTCTGTATTTGAAAAGGAAGGCTGTTTTTTTCATGTCCAGATTGTTTCTCCTGTGAGGGAAGACACTCCGTGAGCTGCAGGACAGGTAGGCACCTCAGTAGAGCTACTGAGGTAAATAGGTAGCCTGAGGTCTATTTGGTTTGTTGCGCTAACACACATTTCTATTTAAAGACACAGTACACATGTATTTTTATTACATAAGATGGATCAAGAGGCTTTTCAAACCATTATCCCAGACGAAGTTGCTGCTTGTCAGTTATGTTTTGATGCTCAGGTGGAACCCTTCCAGATAGAGTAATTTGATCTTTTTTCTATAAAAAATTACAATATATTTCTCTTTCGATTATTTTTCTTTTTTTTATATGGTAAAAAATTGTGCAAGTATGGAAACAAAGCAGAATGTTTGTATTGTGATATGCAACAATTGAGTATTTTTGCTGATCAAGTTACATTTTGGTAGCCATTTTAAATGTTTAGAATAAAATTCATTGAAATGCTCTGTGGAATATTTAATTATTACGCAGGTGTCTTGAAAATAGCAGTTTGGAATAATGTAAAAGTTAACATTTTATCACAGTTGCACTGATTTTATATTATAAAAGCTAAGAAGTGAATTCTCACAATAAAACAAGTAGAGTCTACTAGAAAGCATAATGATGAAACTAGTTTCACACAAAGTAGACATGATAAGGCAATTACATCAGATGGAAAGAGATTTGCATTTTTTTATCAGTAGCAAAACATTTTGATCATAGTAAATATGTATATATATATATATTATTTGAATGATGGTATTCTATGGAATAAATATTCAAAGGTAAATTAAAAATGGTTTTAAAAATATAAATAGAAAAGCATAATGCAATATGGCATTCCTAACTTAGATGTGTCTGCAGACTTGGAGCTTGACTACCCTACGTTTCTCCTACATGACCCGTTGAGCATTTTTTTTTAACTTTTTTGAATTTTTGCAGTGGAGCTCAGTCTTTTGCATATCCTGTACTGGAATTCCATGTTTTTTTCTAGAGATGATTTTACATATAGAAAAAGTGTACAGTCTTGTGAGAAAAAAACAACTATAAATTTGAAAGTTGACAACTGCTTAAGCAGCCAGATTTGCTGAATCAACCCTAATGGTTAAGGTGGACATCTCATTAAATGCGTTTATTGTCCACAAACCACATTGCTATTTAAATTCTTCCAAATTTTATATGTTTTATTCATTTTTACTGTGATCAAAACTTTTGAATACTTCTGATATTTTGAATACTTCCAATAACATTTAATGAACAGAATTACAATTTTTATATTTTTATTTGTATAATATACATTCAATGCAACTGTTATAAATATGTACTGTTGGAAATATTATATCTTACTTTTGTCCATTTCTCCTTTCAATATACACTTTAAACTAGTGCAGTTTCATTCTAATGACACGGTGAGTCCAGGGATCATCATCAATTACTGTTGGGAATATCACTCCTGGCCAGCAGGAGGAGTCAAAGAGCACCACAGCAAAGCTGTTAAATATCACTCCCCTACCCACAACCCCCCAGTCATTCTCTTTGCCTGTAGTACAAGGAGGAGGGGAAGTTTAGGTGTCTGATGAGAAGTTTTCTTCAATCAAGATTTTTTTTATTTTTTTTAGCAGAGTAAGCTTAATCTGTTGTTTTCTGGGGTTTAGCCTAGTCCACACCAGTCTCTTCAGTAGGGCAGTGGTGGCTTTTGAGCACTTGAGAGCTTGTCAGGTACAATCCTCACTGTGGTTTCTCAAGAATCTGTTGCCCTAACTAGAAAACTTGAGTAGGTTTACTCAGTTTTTCTCTCTTCACGGGTCCATGTGAGGTGCTGCACCCACTCAAACCAGGTGAGCTGTCCTGCTACCAGACAGCATTTTCAGGTAAGTGCCATTTTAATTTTCTTTTGCAAGGAGATTGCTGGCACTTGTTACAGCTAAAAGCTGTCTTATTTAATATGGAACTTTATTAAACCTTCATGTTTGGGGTTTCTTTTAGGCAGTTTGGGCATTGAGACTGTGAGGTGATTTATGGTGGCTCAGTGTGTTATAGTAGTTTTTTTACTTTAACTTTTGGTCATGGAGATTACTGTTGTAAGCCATTTTTTTCAGCAGTTAGGGCTCTGTAACCACTTTGTATTTGAAAAGGAAGGCTGTTTTTTTCATGTCCAGATTGTTTCTTCTGTGAGGGAAGAGACTCCGTGAGCTGCAGGAAACGTCGGCACCTCAGTAGAGCTACTGAGTTGTATAGGTAGCCTGAGGTCTATTTGGTTTGTTGCATTAACACACTTTTTTATTTAAAGACACAGTGCACATGTATTTTTATTACATAAGATGGATCAAGAGGCTTTTCAAACCATTATCCCAGGCGAAGTTGCTGCTTGTCAGTTATGTTTTGATCCTCAGGTGGAACCCTTCCAGATAGAGTAATTTGATCTTTTTTCTATAAAAAATTACAATATATTTCTCTTTTGATTATTTTTAATTTTTTTTTTATATGGGAAAAAGTTGTGCAAGTATGGAAACAAAGCAGAATGTTTGTATTGTAATATGCAACAATTGGGTATCTTTGCTGATCAAGTTACATTTTGGTAGCCATTTTAAATTTTTATAATAAAATTCATTGAAATTCTCTGTGGAATATTTAATTATTACGCAGGTGTCTTGAAAATAGCAGTTTAGAATAATGTAAAAGTTAAAATTTTATCACAGTTGCACTGATTTTATATTATAAAAGCTAAGATGTGAATTCTCACAATAAAACAAGTAGAGTCTACTAGAAAGCATCATGATGAAGCTAGTTTCACACAAAGTAGACATGAAAAGGCAATTACATCATATGGAAAGAGATTTGCAATTTTTTATCAGTAGCAAAAATTTTGATCATAGTAAATATATATATATATACATATTTCATTTGAATGATGGTATTCTATGGAATAAATATTCAAAGGTAAATTAAAAATGTCGTAAAAAATATAAATAGAAAAGCATAATGCAATATGGCATTCCTAACTTAGATGTGTCTGCAGACTTGGAGCTTGACTACCCTACGTTTCTCCTACATGACCCGTTGAGCTTTTTTTTTTTTAACTTTTTTGAATTTTTGCAGTGGAGCTCAGTCTTTTGCATATCCTGTACTGGAATTCCATGTTTTTTTCTAGAGATGATTTTACATATAGAAGAAGTGTACAGTGTTGTGAGAAAAAAACAACTATAAATTTGAAAGTTGACAACTGCTTAAGCAGCCAGATTTGCTTAATCAACCCTATTGGTTAAGGTGGAAACATCTCATTAAATGCGTTTATTGTCCACAAACCACATTGCTTTTTAAATTCTTCCAAATTTTATGTGTTTTATTCATTTTTACTGTGATCAAAACTTTTGAATACTTTAGATATTTTGAATACTTCCAATAACATTTATTGAACAGAATTACAATTTTTATATTTTTATTTGTATAATATACATTCAATGCAACTGTTATAAACATGTACTGTTGGAAATAATATATCTTACTTTTGTCCATTTCTCCTTTCAATATGCACTTTAAACCAGTGCAGTTTCTTTCTAATGACACGGTGAGTCCAGGGATCATCATCAATTACTGTTGAGAATATCACTCCTGGCCAGCAGGAGGAGGCAAAGAGCACCACAGCAAAGCTGTTAAATATCACTCCCCTACCCACAATCCCCCAGTCATTCTCTTTGCCTGTAGTACAAAGAGGAGGTGAAGTTTAGGTGTCTGATGAGAAGTTTTCTTCAATCAAGATTTTTTTTTTTTTTTTTTTAGCAGAGTTAGCTTACTCTGTTGTTTTCTGGGGTCTAGTCTAGTCCACACCAGTCGCTTCAGTAGGGCAGTGGTGGCTTTTGAGCACTTGAGAGCTTGTGAGGTACAATCCTCACTGCATTTTCTCAAGAATCTGCTGCACTAAGTAGAAAACCTGAGTAGGTTTACTCAGTTTTTCTCTCTTCACAGGTCCATGTGAGGTGCTGCACCCTCTCAAACCAGGTGAGCTGTCCTGCTACCGGACAGCATTTTCAGGTAAGTGCCATTTTAATTTTCTTTTGCAAAGATATTGCTGGCACTTGTTAAAGCTAAAAGCTGTCTTATTTAATGTGGGACTTCATTAAACCTTCATGTTTGGGGTTTCTTTTAGGCAGTTTGGGCATTGACATTGTGAAGTGATTTATGGTGGCTTGGTGTGTTATATTAGTTTTTATACTTTAACTTTTGGTCATGGAGATTACTGTTGTAAGCCGTTTTTTTCGGCAGTTAGGGCTCTGTAACCACTCTGTATTTGAAAAGGAAGGCTGTTTTTTTCATGTCCGGATTGTTTCTTCTGTGAGGGAAGACAATCCGTGAGCTGCAGGACAAATAAGCACCTCAGTAGAGCTACTGAGATGTATAGGTAGCCTGAGGTCTACTTGGTTTGTTGCGCTAACACACATTTCGATTTAAAGACACAGTACACATGTATTTTTATTACATAAGATGGATCAAGAGGCATTTCAAACAATTATCCTAGGCGAAGTTGCTGCTTGTCAGTTATGTTTTGATGCTCATGTGGAACCCTTCCAGATAGAGTAATTTGATCTTTTTTCTATAAAAAAATTTCAATATATTTCTCTTTCGAAAATTTTTTTTTTTTAAATGTGCAAGTATAGAAAAAAATCAGAATGTTTGTATTGTGATATGCAACAATTGATTATTTTTGCTGATCAAGTTACATTTTGGTAGCCATTTTAAATTTTTATAATAAAATTCATTGAAAGGCTCTGTGGAATATTTAATTATTACACAGGTGTCTTGAAATTAGCAGTTTGGAATAATGTAAAAGTTGACAGCTGCTTAAGCAGCCAGATTTGCTGAATCAACCCTATTGGTTAAGGTGGAAACATCTCATTAAATGCGTTTATTGTCCACAAACCACATTGCTTTTTAAATTCTTCCAAATAATTTTATATGTTTCATTCATTTTTACTGTGATCAAAACTTTTGAATACTTCAGATATTTTGAATACTTCCAATAACATTTATTGATCAGATTTACAATTTTTATATTTTTTATTTGTATAATATACATTCAATGCAACATGTACTGTTGGAAATATTATATCTTACTTTTGACCATTTCTCCTTTCAATATACACTTTAAACCAGTGCAGTTTCTTTCTAATGACACAGTGGCCCATATTTCTCAAGCTCCGTATGGATCTTGAAGGGCTGTGTTTCTGGCGAGTCTTCAGACTCGCCAGAAACACAATTTATGAAGCAGCGGTCTAAAGACCGCTGCTCCATAGCCCTCTTCGCCTGCTCTGAGCAGGCGGACAGGAATCGCCGGAAATCAACTCGATCGAGTACGATCGGGTTGATTGACACCCCCCTGCTGGCGGCCGATTGGCCACGAGTCAGCAGGGGGCGGCGTTGCACCAGCAGCTCTTGTGAGCTGCCGGTACAATGTTAAATGCGGAAAGCGTATTGCTCTCCGCATTTAGCGAGGTCTTGCGGACCTGATCCGCACTGTTGGATCAGGTCCGCAAGACCTTTGATAAATAGGGGCCAGTGAGTCCAGGGATCATCATCAATTACTGTTGAGAATATCACTCCTGGCCAGCAGGAGGAGGCAAAGAACACCACAGCAAAGCTGTTAAATATCACTCCCCTACCCACAATCCCCCAGTCTTTTTTTTTCCCTGTAGTACAAGGAGGAGGTGAAGTTTAGGTGTCTGATGAGAAGTTTTCTTCAATCAAGATTTTTTTTTTTTTTTAGCAGAGTAAGCTTACTCTGTTGTTTTCTTGGGTCAAGCCTAGTCCACACCAGTCTCACCAGTCAGTGGCTTTTGAGCACTTGAGAGCTTGTGAGGTACAATCCTCACTGCGTTTTCTCAAGAATCTGCTGCCCTATCTAGAAAATCTGAGTAGGTTTACTCAGCTTTTCTCTCTTCACAGGTCCATGTGAGGTGCTGCACCCTCTCAAACCAGGTGAGCTGTCCTGCTACCGGACAGCATTTTCAGGTAAGGGCCATTTTAATTTTCTTTTGCAAGGAGATTGCTGGCACTTGTTACAGCTAAAAGCTGTCTTATTTAATATGGGTCTTTATTAAACCTTTATGTTTGGGGTTTCTTTTAGGCAGTTTGGGCATTGAGACTGTGAGGTGATTTATGGTGGCTCAGTGTGTTATAGTAGTTTTTATAGTTTAACTTTTGGTCATAGAGATTTCTGTTGTAAGCCGTTTTTTTCGGCAGTTAGGGCTCTGTAACCACTCTTTATTTGAAAAGGAAGGCTGTTTTTTTCATGTCCAGATTGTTTCTTCTGTGAGGGAAGACACTCCGTGAGCTGCAGGACAGGTAGGCACCTCAGTAGAGCTACTGAGGTGTATAGGTAGCCTGAGGTCTATTTGGTTTGTTGCGCTAACACACATTTCTATTTAAAGACACAGTACACATGTATTTTTATTACATAAGATGGATCAAGAGGCTTTTCAAACCATTATCCTAGCCGAAGTTGCTGCTTTAGATAGAGCATGCAATTTTAAACAACTTTCTAATTTACTTCTATTATCTAATTTGCTTCATTCTCTTGATATTCTTTGCTGAGTAGCATATCTAGATAGGCTCAGTAGCTGCTGATTGGTACCAGCAAATAGATGCCTCATGTGATTGGCTCACCCATGTGCATTGCCATTTCTTTAACAAAGGATAGCTAAAAAAATAAAGCATATTAGATAATATAAGTAAATTGGAAAGTTGTTTAAAATTGAATTCTCTATCTGAATCACAAAAGAAAATGTTTGGGTTTAGTGTCCCTTTAATTATTACGCAGGTGTCTTGAAAATAGCAGTTTGGAATAATGTAAAAGTTAACATTTTATCACAGTTGCACTGATTTTATATTATAAAAGCTAAGATGTGAATTCTCACAATAAAACAAGAAGAGTCTACTAGAAAGCATCATGATGAAACTAGTTTCACACAAAGTAGACATGATAAGGCAATTACATCAGATGGAAAGAGATTTGCAATTTTTTATCAGTAGCAAAACATTTTGATCATAGTAAATATGTATATATATATATATATATATATTATTTGAATGATGGTATTCTATGGAATAAATATTCAAAGGTAAATTAAAAATGTCGTAAAAAATATAAATAGAAAAGCATAATGCAATATGGCATTCCTAACTTAGATGTGTCTGCAGACTTGGAGCTTGACTACCCTACGTTTCTCCTACATGACCCGTTGAGCTTTTTTTTTTTTTTAACTTTTTTGAATTTTTGTAGTGGAGCTCAGTCTTTTGCATATCCTGTACTGGAATTCCATGTTTTTTTCTAGAGATTATTTTACATATAGAAAAAGTGTAGAGTCTTGTGAGAAAAAAACAACTATAAATTTGAAAGTTGACAACTGCTTAAGCAGCCAGATTTGCTGAATCAACCCTATTGGTTAAGGTGGAAACATCTCATTAAATGCGTTTATTGTCCACAAACCACATTGCTATTTAAATTCTTACAAATTTTATATGTTTTATTCAGTTTTAGTGTGATCAAAACTTTTGAATACTTCATATATTTTGAATACTTCCAATAACATTTATTGAACAGAATTACAATTTTTATATTTTTTATTTGTATAATATACATTCAATGCAACTGTTATAAACATGTACTGTTGGAAATATTATATCTTACTTTTGTCCATTTCTCCTTTCAATATACACTTTAAACCAGTGCAATATCTTTCTAATGACACGGTGAGTCCAGGGATCATCATCAATTACTGTTGGGAATATCACTCCTGGCCAGCAGGAGGAGGCAAAGAGCACCACAGCAAAGCTGTTAAATATCACTCCCCTACCCACAATCCCCCAGTCATTCTCTTTGCCTGTAGTGCAAGGAGGAGGTGAAGTTTAGGTGTCTGATGAGAAGTTTTCTTCAATCAAGATTTTTTTTTTTTTTAGCAGAGTTACTCTGTTGTTTTCTGGGGTCTAGCCTAGTCCACATCAGTCTCTTCAGTAGAGCAGTGGTGGCTTTTGAGCACTTGAGAGCTTGTGAGGTACAATCCTCACTGTGTTTTCTCAAGAATCTGCTGCCCTATCTAGAAAACCTGAGTAGGTTTACTCAGTTTTTCTCTCTTCACAGGTCCATGTGAGGTGCTGCACCCTCTCAAACCAGGTGAGCTGTCCTGCTACTGGACAGCACTTTCAGGTGTCAGATTGCTGGCACTTGTTACAGCTAAAAGCTGTCTTATTTAATATGGGACTT
Source organism: Bombina bombina (assembly GCF_027579735.1). Taxonomy (NCBI): domain Eukaryota; kingdom Metazoa; phylum Chordata; class Amphibia; order Anura; family Bombinatoridae; genus Bombina; species Bombina bombina. The sequence continues at coordinate 118,127,023 of NC_069500.1, forward strand.
TATTAAACCTTCATGTTTGGGTTTTCTATTAGGCAGTTTGGGCATTGAGACTGTGAGGTGATTTATGGTGACTCAGTGTGTTATAGTAGTTTTATACTTTAACTTGTGGTCATGGAGATTTCTGTTGTAAGCCTTTTTTTTCGGCAGTTAGGGCTCTGTAACCACGCTGTATTTGAAAAGGAAGGCTGTTTTTTTCATGTCCGGATTGTTTCTTCTGTGAGGAAAGACACTCCGTGAGCTGCAGGACAGGTAGGCACCTGAGGTAGCCTGAGGTCTATTTAGTTTGTTGCGCTAAAACACATTTCTATTTAAGCACACAGTACACATTTATTTTTTATTTTCAAATAAATAATTTTTATACTTTATCCTTTTTTATTACATAAGATGGATCAAGAGGCTTTTTAAACCATTATCCTAGGCGAAGTTGCTGCTTGTCAGTTATGTTTTGATGCTCAGGTGGAACCCCCAGTTCCTTTTTGTGCCTCATGAATTGAGAGAACTTTAAGTTATAGAGATAAAATATTTGACCATAAGCCACCATTATCCCAGGCAAATGCTGTTCAGGTGTCTCCTGTTGCAGATATGCCGCAGCTTTCTACTCAAGCGTCCCAACTCTTTCAGTCTCCACATACAGTGCCCTGTGTTTCCTCTTGCAATCCTGTAGGATTTTCTCTACAAGACATTGCTTCCCAGGTATCCTTTGCGGTATCTGAGGCCTTGTCAGCTTTCCCCATGTTGCAGGGAAGGCGTAAAAGGAAATTTAAGGAAATAGTTAGTAAGGTTTCTGATCAAGTTCTGGCTATCCAGAGTATCTCTTCCCATAAGCCTGAGGAAGAAGACATGTCGGTAGCATCTGAGGGGGAAATCTCAGACAGTGTAATTCCTTCTTCTGATGCTGAAGTGGTATCCTTCAGATTTAAGCTAGAACACCTTCGCTTATTACTTAAGGAAGTTTTGGCTACTTTGGACGACTCCGACACAACTATCATAGTCAATCCTAAAAAGTCTATTAAATTGAACAAATACTTTGATGTTCCCTCTGCGGTGGAGGTTTTTCCGGTTCCTGACCGTGCTGTGGAGATAATTGGTCGAGAATGGGAAAGAGCTGGTATTCCCTTTTCTCCATCTCCTATTTTTAAGAAGATGTTTCCTATAGCGGATTCTATTAAGGCGTCATGGCATGGTTCCTAAGGTAGAAGGAGTGATCTCTACTTTGGCCAAGAGGACTACTATTCCCATAGAGGATAGTTGTTCTTTTAAAGATCCAATGGATACAAAATTGGAGGCTTTACTAAAAAAGATGTATGTCCACCAGAGTCTACAATTGCAACCTGCGGTGTGTATCACTACTGTTACCAGTGCTGCGGCTTACTGGTTTGATGCATTGTCTGAATCTCTTCAGACGGATACCCCTCTTGATGAGATCCAGGACAGGATTAAGAGGGAAGGGTTCTTTTCTTCCTCAAGATAAAAAGAATAAGCAGAAGGGGCGTCAGAGTAATTTTCATTCCTTTTGTAACTTTAAAGGCAAGTCTTCCTCCCCTTCCTCCAAGCAAGATCAAGCCAAGCCTTCCTGGAAGCCTAACCAGTCCTGGAATAAGGGAAAGCAATCTAAAAAGCCTTCAGCTGATTCTAAGTCAGCATGAAGGGTTGACCCCCGTTCCAGGAGCGGATCTTGTAGGGGGCAGACTTTCTTCCCAGGCTTGGATAAGAGATGTACCGGATCCCTGGGCGGTGGACATTGTCTCCCAGGGATACAAAATAGACTTCAAATCTTTTCCTCCCAGAGGCAGGTTTCTCCTCTCCAGATTATCTGTAGACCATATAAAAAGAGAGGCGTTCTTACATTGTGTCAAGGACCTTGCCTCCCTGGGGGTAATAGTTCCAGTTCTTTTTCAGGAAAAGTTCTGGGATCTTATTCAAATCTGTTCATAGTTCCCAAAAAAGAGGGAACTTTTCGACCAATCCTAGATCTAAAATGTTTAAACAAGTTTCTCAGAGTGCCATCCTTCAAGATGGAGACTATACGCTCCATTCTTCCCTTGGTACAAGAGGGTCAGTTCATGAAAACCATAGACCTAAAGGATGCATACCTTCATGTTCCCATTCACAGGGACCATCACAAGTTTCTGAGATTCGCATTTTTGGACAATCATTTCCAGTTCATAGCCCTTCCATTCAGCCTTGCCACAGCTCCCAGAATTTTTTCAAAGGTTCTGGGGGCTCTTTCAGCTGTGCTTCGATCTCGGGGCATTGCAGTGGCACCTTATCTGGACGACATTCTGGTTCAAGCACCATATTTTCAACAAGCAGAATCTCATACGGAGATCTTGTTGTTTCTTCGTTTCCATGGATGGAAGGTGAATCGGGGGCGTATTTTTGGGGACCATAATAGACTCCCTGTTAATGAACATTTTTCTGACGGAGGTCAGAAAAAGAAAGATTTTCGACTCTTGTCTTGCCCTTCAGTCCTCTCCACAGCCTTCAGTGGCTCAATGTATGGAGGTAATCGGTCTGATGGTGGCTTCCATGGACATCATTCCGTTTGCTCGGTTCCATCTTAGACCTCTGCAGTTATGCATGCTCAGACAATCGAATGAGGACTATACGGAACTGTCTCCGCGTGTAGATCTAGATCAGGCATCAATAGACTCTCTTCCGTGGTGGCTTATTCAGGATAATCTCTCCCAGGGTACTTGCTTCCGCAGACCCTCCTGGGTGATTGTGAACACGGATGCCAGCCTTCTAGGTTGGGGAGCAGTATGGGGCTCGTTGAAGGCTCAGGGCTTATTTACCCAGGAGGAGTCAGTCCTGCCCATAAACATCTTGGAGCTGAGAGCAATCTTCAATGCTCTTCTGGCCTGGCCTTAGTTAGCCTTAGCCTGGTTTATCAGATTACAGTCGGACAACATAACCTCGGTGGCCTACATCAACCACCAGGGGGAACTCAGAGTTCCTTGGCCATTACAGAGGTGGCCCAAATTATTCAGTGGGCGGAGACCCACTTCTGCTGTCTTTCTGCGATCCACATCCCAGGAGTGGACATTTGGGAAGCGGATTTTCTGAGCAGACAGAATTTTCATCCCGGGGAGTGGGAACTTCATTCGGATGTGTTTTTCAGCTTGACCCTCAAGTGGGGGCAGCCAGAGTTGGATCTCATGGCTTCTCGTCAGAATGCCAAACTTCCAAGATACGGCTCGAGGTCAAGAGATCTGCAGGCATTTCTGATCAATGCTCTGGAAATTCCTTGGAACTTCAGACTAGCATTAACTGTTTCCTCCGTTCACTCTCCTTCCAAGAGTCATTGCTCGAATCAAGCAGGTGAGGGCATCTGTAATTCTCATAGCCCCGGTGTGGCCTCGCAGGATTTGGTATGCAGACCTAGTGGAAATGTCATCCTTTCCACCTTGGAGACTGCCTCTAAGGAAGGACCTTCTACTTCAGGGTCCCTTCCTTCATCCAAATCTCGTTTCTCTGAAGCTGACTGCTTGGAGATTGAACGCTTAGTTTTATCTAAGTGTGGCTTTTCAGAGTCGGTCATTGAGACCTTGATTCATGCTCGTAAGCCTGTAACTCGCAGGATTTACCATAAGATCTGGTGTAAATACTTGTATTGGTGTGAATCCAAAGGATACTGTTGGAGTAGAGTAAGGATTCCTAGGATTTTGTCCTTTCTCCAGGATGGTCTGGAGAAGGGTTTTTCGGCAAATACTCTAAAGGGTCAGATTTCTGCATTGTCTATTTTGTTACATAAGTGCTTGGCGGATGTGCTAGATGTGCAATCGTTTTGTCAGGCCTTGGTTAGAATTCAGCCTGTGTTTAAACCTGTTACTCCTCCATGGAGTCTTAACTTTGTTTTTAAAGTTTTACAACAGGCTCCGTTTGAGCCTATGCATTCTTTAGATATTAAGATGTTATCTTGGACAGTTTTCTTTCTTGTTGCTATTTCCTCTGCTCGGAGAGTTTCTGAATTCTCTGCTTTACAGTGTGATTCCCCTTATCTTATATTTCACTCTGATAAGGTGGTTCTGCGTACTAAGTTTGGTTTAGTGCCCAAGGTTTTTTCGGTCAAAAATATTAATCAGGAATTCGTTGTACCTTCTTTGTGTCCTAATCCTTCTTCTCACAAAGAACGCTTGTTGTATAATCTGAATGTTTTGCAAGCGCTAACATTTTATTTGCAGGCAACTAAAGACTTTCGTCAGTCTTCTGCATTGTTTGTTTGCTTTTCTGGGAAATGCAAGGGTCAGAAAGCTACGGCTACTTCACTTTCCCTTGGCATATGAGACTGCTGGACAGCAATCTCCTGAGAAAATCACAGCTCATTCCACAAGGGCTGTTTCTTCTTCCTGAACTTTTGTGGAACAGATTTGCAAGGCTGCAACTTGGTCATCTTTGCACACTTTTTCGAAATTCGATAAATTCGGTACTTTTGCCTCGGCTGTGGCTTCTTTTGGAAGAAAGGTTCATCAAGCAGTGGTGCCTTCTGTTTAGGTTCCTGTCTTGTCCCTCCCTTATAATCTGTGTCCTCTGGCTTGGGTATTAGTTCCCAACAGTAATTAATGATGATCCGTGGACTCACCGTGTCATTAGAAAGAAAACGAAATTTATGCTTACCTGATAAATGTATTTCTTTCTTGACATGGTGAGTCCACGGCCCGCCCTGTATTCAGACAGTTTCTTTTTAAATAAACCACAGGCACCTCTGCACCTTGTGTTACTTCCTTTCTCTCCTTTCCCTTTGGTCAAATGACTGGGGGATTGTGGGTAGGGGAGTGATATTTAGCAGCTTTGCTGTGGTGCTCTTTGCCTCCTCCTGCTGGCCAGGAGTGATATTCCCAACAGTAATTGATGATGATCCGTGGACTCACCGTGTCAAGAAAAAAAGAAATTTATCAGGTAAGCATACATTTCGTTTTTTAGTAAATACAAGAGTAATGTTTTATATCTAAATGTGTTAGCTATTTTGTGTCATATGTAGTTTATACACTTTCCAAAGTATAACATAGTATATCATACAGTACTAAACTCATGTGTGTCCATGTACTTGTTATCTGTCAGTATTAGGTTTGTCTTGCAAAGATAGCTTCAGTTTTTTTTTTTCTGGAGAGCCTAGAAAGTGAGTTAATTTACTTGTATATCCTAACCTGATAGCCACACTTCTAATCAGGGATGAGTATTATTTTTTATAAGCTTTGAAGATTATAAACCAAGCATACATTATGAAAGTTAGACCATAGAGAAGTAATCAGAATATCTGCATTATGTCTAGGAATGAACACTTCAAACATGACATTACCTCACTAAAGCCACATAGATATCTGATAAATAATATTAACCTTGTCTTTTAGTTGTGGGTTTGGTACTTGATATTGTTAGATGGAGAACATGCAAGTAATATGAATGTAGAATCTACAGGTAAAAAAAATATTAAATTTAAGATGTCAATTCTCCCAAAACAAGTAAATTCCACTGGAGCACTCATAAAGTAGTCATGATTTGGTAATCATATGAGATGGAAAGAGATCTACAATTTATTATCAATAGCAGAAACATTTTGATCATAGTAAAAATGTGTGTGTGTGTATATACTGTATATGTATATATCATTTGAGTGATGGGATTATATGGAATATTTATTTAAAATTAAATTTAAATATGTAGTAAAAATATAAATAGAAAAGCATAATGCAATATGGCATTCCTAACTTAGATGTGTCTACAGACTTGGAGCTTGACTACCCTACGTTTCTCCTACATGACCCGTTGAGCATTTTTTCTTATTTTTACTTTTTCAAATTTTTGCAGTGGAGCTCAGTCTGTTGCATATTCTGTACCGGAATTCCATGTTTTTTTTTTCTATGGATGATTTTAAATATAAAAGTAATGTAGAGTGTTATGACAAAAAACAACTGTAAATGTGAAAGCTTACAACTGCTTGAGAAGCCAGATTAGCTGAATTAATCCTATCAGTTGAGGAGTAATAGATGGCACCTATTACAGGCGGTAAAAGCTAATTAAAATCAGTATTGTCCACATACAGAAACAGTTTTTAAATTGTTTCAAATGTATTATATTTTACTGTGATCAAAACTTAAATGCTTAAACATTTGGGGTTTAAAAATGGAAACAAATTAAGCACATAGCTGAAGTCCACTTCAGAGCTGCAATATGCTTCCATTCTGCAGAAGTATGCATGCCAATAATTAGTTGCTATGCACATATGCTACTTGTAAATGGCTTTCGACTGTGTTTAGATCAGGGCTAAAGATCAGTTCTGAGACCCAATAGATTTGAATCCCACTGGAGTTCCAGTCATTCCATATACTCAGAGGGACCTGAAAATATATCTCAAGAGATGAATTGTTATTTATTATCATTATTTAAATAATAGGTATATTCAGCAAACTCTGACATGTTACAATATTGTGTTATTTTGTGCATACTAATAGTTAAATTATAAAGTAGAAGAAGGTTTTGTGCTTTCGTAGTTTTGCTTGTTGCTTTCTATTTTTACAGGTTACCAGTCTCCTAATTGGATTTGGACACAAATAACTGAATCAAACTGCGCCAATTTGTATAACACCAAACAGCATCACCGTGAACTGCAGACATCTCATGCCTCTCTTTGAGTTGGTAAGTGCTTTATGTATCTGCTACTGTGTGTTTTATTGTTGTAATAAAAAGTGGTGACTTTTACCTTATAGAAGTCATTGCAATTTGTATTTTTAATAATTTAAAAATGTTTTTTCCTTGTATTTCTTTCTTTTTTTTAACGTCATATGCGCACTGTCCATTACATATTGTAAAATAAGCCCTTTCAACTTTTTTAGCACACTAATATTATTTTTTTTCACTCAAGAAACACAATGCTATTATCAATTTTTTTTTTTTACATATTTTGTTGCTGGGTAAGCAAACTTGTTATTAAAGTGAATGTCAAGTTTGATGAATCAGTGCCCGTTTTTTAAAAACCCTATAAAAACAGGAGCACTTTCATTCATCAAACTTTACATTTCACTCGTTTTGTTAAAAACAAAACGAGTGAAATGTAAAGTTTGATGAATGAAAGTGCCCCTGTTTTTAATAGGATTTTTAAAAACCAGGCACTGATTCATCAAACTTGACATTCACTTTAAAAAAATGTGTTAACATTTCTATTCTTTGTGGTAAATTTATGAAGCTGCATTCACAGCTCTTGAGGATTGCATGAGCAAACCTGCAAACACAAATTTAAGAATAAAAAACTGCTACTTTTGCCTCTCTGCAACCTCAGAGATGGCGAGATCAATCCCCCTGGCACTCGCTTGCTCTTAGTAATTGACATTCTCCACTCTTGTGCAATTGGCTGCATGAAAGCAGGGGCAGCATTGCACATGAAAGCTCTTGTGCAAAGTTTAATTTCACCACCAGATGGAGCATCACAAATGGCGATTGCACATGGACAGGCTCTCTACTTGCAATCATTATACATTTTGCCCTATATGTTCTAAATAGAAAGTCACCCTGTGCCTTGAGGCCTCTTGGTAGGTTTTTAAATGCATTTAGCTGGGTTTTCATGCTTGAATAGCAGTATTTTTAATCCCTTAATGACCGCGCCTTTAGACCCTCCCTCCTGCACTCTTGCTAAAATAGCACTATTAACCCCCCCCATAGAAAGACCTGGTTACGTCGCTGTTCATTAAAGGGTTAAATTAATGTGTTACTTCTCCAAAACTTTGAGACTGCATATGCGTATTTATTTCAGCCAAGGCATAATATTGTATTTTGTTTTTATTGAAGCTAATTTTCAAGATCTCAGAAAGAAGTATTTTTAAAGACAGTATGTTCTGCTCTTACCTTTCAATTTTAGTTAGTATTTTTCTTTTAATGTATATATATATTTTTCAATTTTCAGAGTCTCCAAATGTATTATTCAAGACAAACAACTGGGCAACTATGGACCAAAAAAAGATAATAATGACCAAACTTGCCATAAAGATCAGCAATGCGGATAGGGATCTAAAGAAAAACTGTTTCACATGAGTTTTAGATGTTGACGTTTTATCTGTTGTATATCGCCTTTTACAAACATGACGACTTATGGATTTATTTACATTTTCTAGTCCTAATTATTCACTTTTAGAGTTAAAGAACAGAATTCCTTGGAGATGCTTTGTGTACATATTTATGAAATGTTATTGTCAATGTTGTTAAAAAACATAAAATTTGATTTATAAAAAATAAAGTATAAAAATAGTTTGTATACCCTTTTGTCTATTGAATACACATTAAAAATGCAACTGATGGAATTCTAATTTTTATTATTCACAACATAACGTATATAACAATCTCAAGATGTTTACTGTCCATTTAACTAGTGCTTCAGTGGAAATTCATGCCACACTTTGAAAAAGGCTGAAATGCATATACTTTTGAATTATACTAACTCAAAATGAAACTAAAAAGTGTATGATTCTTATTGCTTGTGGTCATATAAATGTATTGCATAAACTCACAAGAGTGCAGTTCAGCTGCAATGTGCAATCTCCCTTACAAATGATAATCAGCAGCACATATAGGGCTAGAGAACAAGTGGAGTGCACTTTTGTGCACTAACATTGCTCAAGCACAGTCAATAGCGATTGTATTTTTATGCTCATATCACAAGTTTAAAGTAATATGTTCTCAACTGAAAGTCTAGGGTGGCTAACATCTGTATGTTGGATTGCTTGGGCGCAGTAAATGCCTCACATAATAGACTTATATGGAGGCATGTTGAAAAACTCATGTAGGCTAACTCTCAAGCGCTAAGTCAAATGTGCATTAAATCTCCACTCGGGTAATGGAGTTCTTTATTTTATACTATGGTTTCCTATTGAAATATGTTACAAACACTGCACACATATATACAGTATCTCACAAAAGTGAGTACACCCCTCACATTTTTGTAAATATTTTATTATATCTTTTCATGTGACAACACTGAAGAAATGACACTTTGCTACAATGTAAAGTAGTGAGTGTACAGCTTGCATAACAGTGTAAATGTGCTGTCCCCTCAAAATAACTCAATACACAGCCATTAATGTCTAAACCGTTGGGAACAAAAGTGAGTACACCCTTAAGTGGAAATGTCCAAATTGGGCCCAATTAGCAATTTTTCCTCCCCGGTGTCATGTGACTCGCTAGTGTTACAAGGTCTCAGGTGTGAATAGGAAGCAGGTGTGTTAAATTTTGTGTTATCGCTCTCATACTTTCTCATATTGGTCACTGGAAGTTCAACATGGCACCTCATGGCAAAGAACTCTCTGAGGATCTGAAAAAAAAGAATTGCTGCTCTACATAAAGATGGCCTAGGCTATAAGAAGATTGCCAAGACCTTGAAACTGAGCTGCAGCACAGTGGGCAAGACCATACAGTGGTTTCACAGGACATGTTCCACTCAGAACAGGCCTCGCCATGGTCGACCAAAGAAGTTCAGTACACGTGCTCCGCGTCATATACAGAGGTTGTCTTTGGGAAATAAGTGCTGCCAGCATTGCTGCAGAGGTTGAAGGGGTGGGGGAACAGCCTGTAAGTGTGTCAGACCATAGGCCGCACACTGCATCAAATTGGTCTGCATGGCTGTCGTCCCAGAAGGAAGCCTATTCTAAAGATGATGCACAAGAAAGCCAAACAGTTTGCTGAAGACAAGCAGACTAAGGACATGGATTACTAGAACCATGTCATGTGGTCTGATGAGACCAAGATCAACTTATTTGGTTCAGATGGTGTCAAGCGTGTGTCGGAAACCAGGTGAGGAGTACAAAGACAAGTGTGTCTTTCCTACAGTCAAGCATGGTGGTGAGAGTGTCATGGTCTGGACCTGCATAAGTGCTGCCGGCACAGGGGAGCTACAGTTCATTGAGGGAACCATGAATGCCAACATGTACTGTGACATACTGAAGCAGAGCATAATCCCCTCCCTTTTATAGACTGAGCCGCAGGGCAGTATTCCGACATGATAACGACCCCAAACACACTTTAAAGACAACCACTACCTTGCTAAAGAAGCTGAAGGTAAAGGTGATTTACTGGCCAAGCATGTCTACAGACCTAAACCCTATTGAGCATCTGTGGGGCATCCTTAAACGGAAGGAGGGGGAGCGCAAGGTCTCTAACATCCACCAGCTCCGTGATGTCATCATGGAGGAGTGGAAGAGGACTCCAGTAGCAACCTGTGAAGCTCTGGTGAACTTCATGCCCAAGAGGGTTAAGGCAGTGCTGGAAAATAATGGTGGCCACACAAAATATTGACACTTTGGGCCCAATTTGGACATTTCCACTTAGGGGTGTACTCAATTTTATTGCCAACGGTTTAGACATTAATGGCTGTGTGTTGAGTTATTTTGAGGGGACAGCAAATTTACACTGTTATACAGACTGTACACTCACTACTTTACATTGTAGCAAAGTGTCATTTCTTCAGTGTTGTCACATGAAAAGATATAATAAAATATTTACAAAAATGTGATTGGTGTACTCACTTTTGTGAGATACTGTATATATGTACATACACATACACTCATACACATAAAACACTGAGATGGTCCACAGCACTATAGTTAAAGAATTAACTTTATTGGCAACAGTTTAAAACGAATTAGCAACGTTTCGGGGTCATCCCCTTAATCATACCCCGAAATGTCACTAATTAGTTTGAAACTGTTGCCAATAAAGTGAATACATTTACTATAGTGCTGTGGACCATCTTAGTGTTTTATCATTACTTGGGGGGAAAAGGCAGTACCCCTGATCTTCACGTGCATTGGTTTAACTCATTGCTGTATCACCTTTGGATAATACATTCATACACACATATACATATGTACACACACATACACATAAAAATATATTCATACACACGTACGTACGTACCAGGGTCGGCTCCAGAACGAATGAAATGGGGGGCATTTTTTTCACGAGGGGGCACGCATTTACAAAGCATGCATGAGAGTCAAAATAAGAGCAGACCTACATATTTTGCAGGAAAGTGTAGCTTCTGGCTGGCTTATCCCCCACTATTAACATTTGGAGAATATGTGCTAAATCACTAGGTAAAATAATGAAGTCTAAGTCCTATGCAGTGCACTAAAACAGAGCCATTAAACTTGAGACCCCCAGTGCAATAGCTCCTTAAAAACAATTCACCCCTTAATCATAATGATCCAAAACCCTTAAACTCATTCTCAAATCTCAATCATGTCCCCTAAACAGCCATGCACCCCAAACTCCCCAATGCAATTATCCCCTTTGTTTGCAATAGCAGTGAGGATACTAGGTTTTCAGGTACTGTTAATTTTGTAGATTACATTTAGCTATACCTGTTTCTCAATAACTAACGGATATCAGGCTACTTAATACAACCTATATACTGTGAACCTATAAGAATATAATTGTATTATATAAATATAAGTCTATAAATGGCTGCCGGCTTCTATCCACACCTCAAAAGTGCACTGTAATCATAGGCCCAGCCGACTTATATTTATATGATACAATCATATTCTTATCATGGTCTATTGTTTAAGAAAATGAGTAACTCACTATAGTTAGGTAAAATTAATAGGGTTAAAGATAAGTCCAAAAAGTATCTAATTAACTTCCAATTCCAAAAAAGAGGTTGACACAGAGCTCCTTGCAGATGCGTGATGCAACCTCACAGTTCGGCTGCTAACTCCCCCCCAGCATGCAGCATTAAATAACAATTCATTATTTTATTTATTTTTAAAGCGTATGATCATATCAATATTTTTTGAGGGGGCACAGCATTCAATTTGGGTGGGCATTGCCCCCCAGTGCCCCTCCTTGGAGCCGACCCTAGTACGCACATACATACACAAATACAATAACACATATATTCATACACATATGTACACACACACATACATAAACATACACATATATTTATGCACACAAATCTTCACACACGCAAATACACACACATACACATATATTCATACACACAAATACATATGTACACACATACACATAAACATATATTCATACACACGTACGTACGCACATACACACACACATACACTTGCACATACATACACATACACGTATATTCATGGACACATATGTGCACACACATTCACATACATACACATATACTCATAAACACATATGTACACATAAATACACGCACACATAAACACACATATACACACACACACTCACAAGCACATAAACACACACACATACACACACAAACACACATACATCCACATATATACACACAAACATACACACTAACAAACATACACACATACAATCACATACACATACACAAACACACAAACAAACATACACACATATACAATCACACACTCATACACACACAAACGCACACACACACACACACAATCACACACACACACAATCACACACAATCACACACACAAATACACACATACACACACATACACACATATACAATCACACACACAAACGCACACACACACAATCACACACACACAATCACACACACACACACAATCACACACACACACACAATCACACACACAAATACACACATACACAAAAACAAACACACGCACACATATGTAATGCTCACAGACACATGCACGCTCACATGTGCACACACACACACATACATTCTGATGGTATTTTAGGTCCCTTTTAGAAGAATAGCTTAAAGAGAAACTAAAGTCAAAATTAAACTTTCATGATTTAGGCAGCACATTTTAAACAACTTTTTAATTTAATTCTATTACATAATTTGATTTGTTCTTTTGGTATCCTTTGTTGAAAAGCACACTTAGGTATGCTCAGGAGCAGCCATGAACTACCAAGAGCTAGCTGCAAATTGGTATCTGTACATATATGCCTTTTGTCATTGGCTCACAGCTAAGGAGCATTGCTGCTCCTTCAACACAGGATAACAAGAGAATGATATTCCAGTAATAGATGAGATGTATTCTGTACATTACAGTCTATAATTCTGTTATCCCTTCTGGCTTTAGCAGTTTGCATTTTTTTAAATAAACTACTGTAAATAATAGTTATCTGCTGATAAAAAGACACTCACCAGACCTATTCTGGGAAATGATAAGAAGGTTGTAGGTCACAGAACTGGTAGCTTTGACAGTAAACAGGCATTGAACTGCTGTATACGTGATTTGAGCCAAGGAAATTTCCAGATTACAGCAAACCAGAAGTAACTGGAAATATTAATATTATGTTCTAGAATTTTTCAGTCTTTAAAAATACAACACAAATGCTTGTCATTTTTTTTGTACACAAGATTAAAGGGACACTAAACCTAAATTATTTCTTTCATGATTCAGATAGAGCATGCAATTTTAAGCTACTTTCTAATTTACTCCTATTAACATTTTTTCTTCGCTCTCTTGTTATCTTTATTTAAAAAGCAGGAATGTGATGCATAGGAGCCGGCCTATTTCTGGTTGAGAACCTGGGTTATGCTTGCTTATTGGTGGGTAAATGTAAATCTCAAATAAGCAAGCGCTATCCAAAGTGCTGAACCTAAAATGGGCTGGCTGCTAAGATTTACATTCCGGCTTTTAAAATAAAGATAGCAAGAGAACAAAGAAAATTTGATAATAGGAGTATATTAGAAAGTTGCTTAACATTTCATGATCTATCTAAATCATGAAAGAAAAAAAATGGGTTTAGTGTCCCTTTAAGGGCTAGATTGCAAGTGGTACTCTATTTAGTGCTTTCACACAGGCAGAAGTAATCTTCTTGCGTGCATGGATTAGCGCGTGTATTACCAGTTGAAAGTATAACTTTTACGCACAAGGTAAAGCCGATACACGGTCATTTCAGGACCTCAGATATCGTGAACGCTCTAACTTGTTCTCCCCATAGACTTCAATGGAGAGCATTAACCCATAAGGAGTTAATAATATGTCACATTCCAATGTTCTTCACCAGAAAATTTTATTTTTATTTTAAATAAATATTTCTATATATACAGGCTCTACAGGGAGTGCAGAATTATTAGGCAATTTGTATTTTTGAGGATTAATTTTATTATTGAACAACAACCATGTTCTCAATGAACCCAAAAAACTCATTAATATCAAAGCTGAATATTTTTGGAAGTAGTTTTTAGTTTGTTTTTAGTTTTAGCTATTTTAGGGGGATATCTGTGTGTCCAGGTGACTATTACTGTGCATAATTATTAGGCAACTTAACAAAAAACAAATATATATCCATTTCAATTATTTATTTTTACCAGTGAAACCAATATAACATCTCAACATTCACAAATATACATTTATGACATTCAAAAACAAAACAAAAACAAATCAGTGACCAATATAGCCACCTTTCTTTGCAAGGACACTCAAAAGCCTGCCATCCATGGATTCTGTCAGTGTTTTGATCTGTTCACCATCAACATTGCGTGCAGCAGCAACCACAGCCTCCCAGACACTGTTCAGAGAGGTGTACTGTTTTCCCTCCTTGTAAATCTCACATTTGATGATGGACCACAGGTTCTCAATGGGGTTCAGATCAGGTGAACAAGGAGGCCATGTCATTAGATTTTCTTCTTTTATACCCTTTCTTGCCAGCCACGCTGTGGAGTACTTGGACGCGTGTGATGGAGCATTGTCCTGCATGAAAATCATGTTTTTCTTGAAGGATGCAGACTTCTTCCTGTACCACTGCTTGAAGAAGGTGTCTTCCAGAAACTGGCAGTAGGACTGGGAGTTGAGCTTGACTCCATCCTCAACCCGAAAAGGCCCCACACGCTCATCTTTGATGATACCAGCCCAAACCAGTACTCCACCTCCACCTTGCTGGCGTCTGAGTCGGACTGGAGCTCTCTGCCCTTTACCAATCCAGCCACGGGCCCATCCATCTGGCCCATCAAGACTCACTCTCATTTCATCAGTCCATAAAACCTTAGAAAAATCAGTCTTGAGATATTTCTTGGCCCAGTCTTGACGTTTCAGCTTGTGTGTCTTGTTCAGTGGTGGTCGTCTTTCAGCCTTTCTTACCTTGGCCATGTCTCTGAGTATTGCACACCTTGTGCTTTTTGGCACTCCAGTGATGTTGCAGCTCTGAAATATGGCCAAACTGGTGGCAAGTGGCATCTTGGCAGCTGCACGCTTGACTTTTCTCAGTTCATGGGCAGTTATTTTGCGCCTTGGTTTTTCCACACGCTTCTTGCGACCCTGTTGACTATTTTGAATGAAACGCTTGATTGTTCGATGATCACGCTTCAGAAGCTTTGCAATTTTAAGAGTGCTGCATCCCTCTGCAAGATATCTCACTATTTTTGACTTTTCTGAGCCTGTCAAGTCCTTCTTTTGACCCATTTTGCCAAAGGAAAGGAAGTTGCCTAATAATTATGCACACCTGATATAGGGTGTTGATGTCATTAGACCACACCCCTTCTCATTACAGAGATGCACATCACCTAATATGCTTAATTGGTAGTAGGCTTTCGAGCCTATACAGCTTGGAGTAAGACAACATGCATAAAGAGGATGATGTGGTCAAAATACTCATTTGCCTAATAATTCTGCACTCCCTGTATATATTCTTATACCTATATATATTCCTATAGATATATAGGTATAGAATTATATATATATTACATTGACATTATCAGATATATATGTATGTTTAGTAATACAAATTACATTTTTTCTATGTGAAGAACATTGGAATGTAAAATATTCGTAATGCGAATCGTGTTTTGCACTTTATGTCTAACATTATCTTATATATATATACACATATATATAGTATGAATTACTAAGAATTTATTTTTTAGTACATTAAAAGTAATTGTTTACATTAAGTATTAATATTTTATTTTTAATAAATGTATTTAACGCACCTTAAGATAAGTCATATCAGGTTAGCTCACATGAAGAATTAGTGTACTCCTGTCGAGCTTGCGCACATAAACTGGAGGTTTGCAACTGGAAATATTACAGGCGAGATTAACAGGCAAGTATACAATTACAAATATATTATAAATCAGATGCGCCCAACAAATTCAACAAATGATGTGACTAACTAGTGTCCTAATATACTCAGTGATGGCAGATATACTAATCACTGAAACGTTAGTGCAATCAAAACAACCCCTTAACAATATCTATAATCAAAATGGTAAATAAAAATAAATGCAATAGAAAAATACAAACATAAACCGTCTCAGTTTGACTAGAAACGAAAGTCCACACTAAATGAGAATTATCAGGAGTCTCCAGGCAGCAAAGCTCATTCCAGAATGATATTGGCCAGTTGCACAATCTGTAGAAAAGAAGAAGAGAAGAGGCGCCAAATAGTGTGTACCGTTTGTGCTATATGATGCCAGACCCCATATAACAATCCTACTTACTAGATATTCAGCACTTGAGAAGTGCCACAAGAACCTTCTGAACAATTAGCAGCCGTCCAGCAAGCTGTAATGGCAGATCTGTTCCTCCAATTGCGAGCTGTATGAATGACAGAAAGACACACAGGCACCACAATAGTGTATATCAGTGAGTAAAGGGACTTATGCGCATACAACAAAATATACTCACAAAATGGTAAGCACTTGATAAGTGCCACAAAGACCTCCTGGACAATTCACAGCTGTAACCTCAGGTAAAACTCTGCAATCTCCGATAGAGAGATACGGGGTAACCAAGGAGCTGTGCCAGGAACTCACTAACCAAAGCGGCAGATAGAGATGACAGTATAAAAACTAAAAAGCCGTGTTACTATTAAAAAATGTCTTTATTAAAAACAAATAATGCCACAACGCGTTTCCCGGTACCTATGACCGTTTCATCAGGTGTAAATTCAATAGACAATAACACAGCTTATAAAGCCCAAGTCGGCGTCTAGCTCGACATAGAGTGCATGCGTGAACAACCCCACGATTGAACAACCAATCAGAACCACTCGAAAAACCGGCAAGTTACCGATTGGACACACAAAAGGGCTTGGTATACTACACCTTCCTTCCTGACCAATCAGTGACAGCTTGATTGCATACAATACATTTTGCTAGCGATGTTAGCCAGTATGGAATTGATTGTTTATTTACCGCAATCATTTTGCTAGATAGGACTAACATACTTCTATCTATTTCAACCTGAAATAAAATGATATTACTAAAAAAGGATGAAATATAATATAAGATAGCCTGTATCGTTGAACTAAAATTAAAACAACGATCCAGTGCGATATAGCTGCTGATTGGAAGTCTGAAAGTTGTTCACACGTTTACAAATATTGACCTAAAAAAACCAAACCAATATGAAAACAATATATAATACATATTAAATTTCAAATAAGAGTAATATAGTCAGAGAAAGATAAAAAATAATAAATAATAATGATAAAAATACAATATATAAAAAAATAATATATATATATTATATAAACTAATTACCCAAAACATAACGTAAAGGGGCATAAAATGTCAGTAATCAAACTGTGTATAAAAAAATAAATAAATACCATTATAAATATACCCCGTGTAACACTTGCTATAAGATGTAGACAACACATGTAACAATGGAACTGACCAACCTCTAAATAAGATATGATATAATACATGAGCTAGCTCATGTTATAACATGACTCAATTCGGCTAACTCAATTAAAAGCCGCTTTGGTTAGTGAGTTCCTGGGACAGCTCCTTGGTTACCCCGTATCTCTCTATCGGAGATTGCAGAGTTTTGCCTGAGGTTACAGCTGTGAATTGTTCAGGAGGTCTTTGTGGCACTTATCAAGGGCTTACCATTTTGTGAGTATATTTCGTTGTATGCGCATAAGTCCCTTTACTCACTGATATACACTATTGTGGTGCCTGTGTGTCTTTCTGTCATTCATACAGCTCGCAATTGGAGGAACAGATCTGCAATTACAGCTTGCTGGACGGCTGCTAATTGTTCAGAAGGTTCTTGTGGCACTTCTCAAGTGCTGAATACATTTACAAGCTCGTACAAACAGAATATAAGCAATCTGCAATCTATTACATAGCCTGTCATTCTTAAAGGCTCTGATTAATAAACCTCAATTTTATATTAGATATAATATTAGCTTTTTACTGATAACAGGTCGCTCTTAGACCCCAATGAACACATGGAACAAAACTGTAGAAGGCTAATAGAAAAAAAAACACACTTTTAGATTACTATATGATAAAACTATCATGTTTAAAAGTGTAATGTAATATATAACTATGATAACCTAATGATATATGATAATCTAATATAGCAGGAGTATATATTGACACTTGTAAAATGTATAATATATAATATATTTATTGCTGAAATGATATGATATATACACATAAAAGACATGAACCTCCCCATAACATATATGTATTTATAGCTATAATGTATTAGAATATTAGGGGTATTTCTCTGAGTATGGTCAAGGGATACCAGAATACTACTATAGATTGGTGGTGGTGGTGGTGGTGGTGGTGGTGGGCGGGTAAATTAAAAGTCAGCTGTACATAACAAGATTTTGGGCCCATGATAATATATAAAGTCTACTCCAGAGACAGTTTGCTCCAGAATTGTTTTTTTTTAAAAAGATAGATAATCCCTTTATTACCCATTCCCCAGTTTTGCATAACCAACACGTTTATATTATTATACTTTTTACCTCTGTGATTACCTTGTATCTAAGCCTCTGCAGACTGCCCCCTTATTTCACTTCTTTTGACAGACTTGCATTTTAGCCAATCAGTGCCCTTTCAAAAGGTAGTCCACGGGCGTGATCACAATGTTAACTATATGGCACACATGCACTAAAGCCCTCTAACTGTGAACAACTGTCAAATGCATTCAGATAAGAGACGGCCTTCAAGGGCTTAGAAATTAGCATATGCGCCTACCTAGGTTTAGCTTTCAACTAAGAATACCAAGAGAACAAAGCAAAATTGATGATAAAAGAAAATTGGAAATTTGTTTAAAATTACATGCCCTATCTGAATCATTAAAGTTTAATGTTGTCTAGACTGTCCATTTAACCACTGTAATTTATGTCATGCCCTCTAGATGGTATGCTGGGCCACTCTTAGACCCTGAGGATAAATAATGAAAAAAATCAGGAATAAATCTTGGATCTCAGGAGTTTTGATAATAATAAAAATAGCAGCTATAGATTATAACATGCCTATAAGGTGGTTAACATTGTGCACTACTACACATCTACTATAAGCCCTAACTATAAAGTATTTTTATATATCAATTCAACCAAAACAGACCAATGGAGGCTCGATAGTTTACTACAAATAAATCTACTTTAGGAATGTCAAATACAGCTAAAAGATGATCACATCTAACACCAGACTGCAGGGTATTCAATCTCTAGCATATCAAGTACACAAACTGGTATGATGTGAGGAACATAATGTATTGCATAAAATGATCCTAAAATTAAACATAAACACCTCTATATAAAAAAACTTTTGAAACATTAACCCTTCTCTGTGATGAGGCACTTTTGAATCAGTAACTGGTCTATAATAGTGTTCAACTACATCAGTACAAAACACATACAAAAACATTGAAAACTTTGAGCAAATGCAGATATGGATATATACCCCTATGACATATAGAATAACATAGAGACCATGGTCAAGACTTCAAGGAATTAGTTATGTCCACCACTCAGCCATGCCACCTGGTCTATACATAAGGG